>NC_092760.1:18275995-18280995 GCF_047496795.1 Chiloscyllium punctatum
CACAGAAGAACACTCACAAAGACACACAGAAGCACACTCACAGACACATACACGCACAGAGGCATACTCACAGACACACAAACAGAAGCACACTCACAGACACATGCACACACACACAGATGCACGCTCACAGACACACTTACACACAGAAGGACACTCACAGACACACACACACACTCAAAGACACACACACGCAGAAGCACACTCACAGACACACACACACTCACAGAAGCACACTCACAGACAAAGACACACAGAAGCACACTCACAGACACACACAGAAGCACATCCACACACATACACACACATAGATGCACACTCACAGACACACACAGAGAAGCACACTCACAGACACACACACACACAGAAGCGCACACACACACAGAAGCACACTCACAGGCACACACACACAGAAGCACACTCACAGACACATACACACACACATACACAGAAGCACACTCACAGACACACACACAGAAGTACACTCACAGACACATACACACACAGACAGAAGCAGACCCACAGACAAACACACAGAAACACGCCCGCAGACACATATACACACACACACACAGAAGCACACTCACAGACACATACACACCCACAGACAGACAGACAGACAGACACACACACACAGAAGCACACTCACAGACAGACGCACACAGAAGCACACTCACAGACGCATATACACAGAAGCACACTCACAGACACTCACAGAAGCACACTCACAGACACATACACACCCACAGGCAGACAGACAGACAGACAGACAGACACACACACACACACAGAAGCACACTCACAGACAGACGCACACAGAAGCACACTTACAGACACTTACACACACAGAAGCACACTCACAGACACATACACAAACAGAAGCACACTCACAGACAGACGCACACAGAAGCACACTCACAGACACTTACACACACAGATGCACACTCACAGACACACACACAGAAGCACACTCACACACACACAGAAGAACACTCACAGACACACACACACAGAAGCACACTCACACACACGCAAACACACGCTCACAGGCACACACACACACAGAAGCACATTCACAGACACACAGAAGCACACACACAGACACATACACGCACAGAAGCACACTCACAGACACATGCACACACACACACAGATGCACGCTTACAGACACACTTACACACAGAAGGACACTCACAGACACAAACACACACACACACAGAGATTCACACTCACAGACACACACACACACACACACACACAGTGACGCACACTCACAAGGCACACACACACACAGACACACAGAAGCACACTCACGGACACATACATGCACAGAAACACACTCACAGACACACACACAGAAGCACACTCACAGACACATGCACACACACACACAGATGCACGCTCACAAACACACTTGCACACAGAAGGACACTCACAGACACTCAGACACACACACACACACAGATTCACACTCAGAGACACACACACAGACGCACACTCACACACACACACAGACGCACACTCACAGACATATACACAGAAGCACACTCACAGAAACACAAACAGAAGCACACTCACACACACATACACACACTCACAGACACACACACACAGAAGCACACTCACAGACAAACACACACACAGACACACACACAGAAGCACACTCACAGACACACACACAGAAGCACACTCACACACACACACACACACACACAGAAGCACACTCACAGACACACACACACAGAGATGCACACTCACAGAGAGGCACACAGAAGCACACTCACAGACACACACACACACACTCACACACACAGGCACACACTCACAGACACACACACACAGAAGCACACTCACAGACACATACACACACAGAAGCACACTCACACACACACAGAAGCACACTCACACACACAGAAGCACACTCACAGCCACACACACACACACACAGAAGCACACTCACAGACACACACACACAGAGATGCACACTCACAGACAGGCACACAGAAGCACACTCACAGACACACACACACACACACACACAGGCACACACTCACAGACACACACACACAGAAGCACACTCACAGACACATACACACACAGAAGCACACTCACACACACACAGAAGCACACTCACAGACACACACACACAGAAGCACACTCACAGACACACACATACACACAGAAGCACACTCACAGACACACACATAAAAGTACACTCACAGACACACACACACAGAAGCACACTCACAGACACATACACACACACAGAAGCACATTCACAGACACACACACATAGAAGTATACTCACAGACACACACTCACACAGAAGTACACTCACAGACACACACACAGAAGCACACTCACAGACGCACACATACACGCAGAAGCACACTCACAAACACACACACAGAAGCACACTCACAGACACACACACAGAAGCACACTCACAGACACATACACACACAGAAGTACACTCACAGACACACACACACAGAAGCACACTCACAGACACACACACAGAAGCACACTCACAGACACATACACACACAGAAGCACACTCACAGACACACACACACAGAAGCACACTCACACACACACAGAAGCACACTCACAGACACACACACAGAAGTACACTCACAGACACACATACACACACACACACAGAAGCACACTCACAGGCACACAAATACAGAAGCACACTCACAGACACATACACACACAAAAGTACACTCACAGACACACACACACACACAGAAGCAGACTCACAGACACACACACAGAAGCACACTCACACACACACACACACACACACACACAGCAGCACACTCACAGACACATACACACACAGAAGTACACTCACAGGCACACACACACACAGAAGTAAACTCACAGACACACACACACACACACACACAGAAGCACACTCACAGACACGCACACACACAGAAACACACTCACGGACACACACACACAGAAGTAGACTCGCACACACACACAGACGCACACTCACAGACACACACACACACAGAAGCACACTCACAGACACATACGCACACACACACACACACATGCACACACACAGAAGCACACTCACACACACAGACGCTCACTCATAGGCACACACACACAGAAGCACACTCACAAAGACACACAGAAGCACACTCACAGACACATACACGCACAGAGGCACACTCACAGACACACAAACAGAAGCACACTCACAGACACATGCACACACACACAGATGCACGCTCACAGACACACTTACACACAGAAGGACACTCACAGACACACACACACACACTCACAGACACACACACACAGAAGCACACTCACAGACACACACACACAGACGCACACTCACAGACACACACACACTCACAGAAGCACACTCACAGACAAAGACACACAGAAGCACACTCACAGACACACACACACACACAGAAGCACACTCACAGACACACACAGAAGCACATCCACACACATACACACACACAGAAGGACACTCACATACACACATAGATGCACACTCACAGACACACACAGAGAAGCACACTCACAGACACACACACACACAGAAGCGCACACACACACAGAAGCACACTCACAGGCACACACACACAGAAGCACACTCACAGACACATACACACACACACACACAGAAGCACACTCACAGACACATACACACCCACAGACAGACAGGCACACACACACACACACACAGAAGCACACTCACAGACAGACGCACACAGAAGCACACTTACAGACGCATACACACACAGAATCACACTCACAGACACACACAGAAGCACACTCACAGACACATACACACCCACAGGCAGACAGACAGACAGACACACACACACACACACACACACACAGAAGCACACTCACAGACAGACGCACACAGAAGCACACTCACAGACACATACACACACAGAAGCACACTCACAGACACATACACAAACAGAAGCACACTCACAGACACTTACACACACACAGAAGCACACTCACAGACACACACACAGAAGCACACTCACAGACACACACACACAGAAGCACACTCACAGACAAACACACAGAAGCACACTCACAGACAGACGCAAACAGAAGCACACTCACAGACACACACACACACTCAAAGAAGCACACTCACAGACAAACACACAGAAGTACACTCACAGACAGACGCACACAGAAGCACACTCACAGACACACACACACAGAAGGACACTCACATACACACACAGAAGCACACTCACAGACAGACGCACACAGAAGCACACTCACAGACACACACACACAGAAGCACACTCACAGACACACACACAGAAGAACACTCATACACACACACCCAGACGCACACTCACAGGCACACACACACAGAAGCACACTCACAGACACATACACACAAAGAAGCACACTCACAGACACACACACAGAAGCACACTCACAGACACACACACACAGAAGCACACTCACAGACACACACACAGAAGAACACTCATACACACACACCCAGACGCACACTCACAGGCACACACACACAGAAGCACACTCACAGACACATACACACACAGAAGCACACTCACAGACACACACACAGATGCACACTCACGGACAGACGCACACAGAAGCACACTCACAGACACATACACACACAGAAGCACACTCACAGACACATACACAAACAGAAGCACACTCACAGACACTTACACACACACAGAAGCACACTCACAGACACACACACAGAAGCACACTCACAGACACACACACACAGAAGCACACTCACAGACAAACACACAGAAGCACACTCACAGACAGACGCACACAGAAGCACACTCACAGACACACACACACACTCAAAGAAGCACACTCACAGACAAACACACAGAAGTACACTCACAGACAGACGCACACAGAAGCACACTCACAGACACACACACACAGAAGGACACTCACATACACACACAGAAGCACACTCACAGACAGACGCACAC
>NC_092760.1:18285995-18460995 GCF_047496795.1 Chiloscyllium punctatum
AGTCAGACACACACACACACACACAGAGAAGCACACTCACAGACAGACGCACACAGAAGCACACTCACAGACACACACACGCACAGAAGCACACTCACAGATACATACACACACAGAATCACACTCACAGACACACACAGAAGCACACTCACAGACACATACACACCCACAGACAGACAGACACACACACACAGAAGCACACTCCCAGACGCACAGAGAAGCACACTCACAGACACATACACACCCACAGACAGACAGACACACACACACAGAAGCACACTCACAGACGCACACAGAAGCACACACACAGACACATACACAAACAGAAGCACACTCACAGACACTGACACACACACAGAAGCACACTCACAGACACACACATACACACAGAAGCACACTCACAGACGCACACACAGAAGCACACTCACAGACACACACACACAGGAGCACACTCACAGACACATACACAAACAGAAGCACACTCACAGACACACACACACACACTCACAGAAGCACACTCACAGACACACACACAGAAGCACACCCACAGACAGATGCACACAGAAGCACACTCACAGACACATACACACAGAAGTACACTCACAGACACACAGAAGCACACTCACAGACACACACACGCAGAAGCACACTCACAGACACACACACACACACACACACACACAGAGGCACACACTCACAGACACACACACACAGAAGTACACTCACAGACACATACACACTCAGAAGCACACTCACACACACACAGAAGCACACTCACAGACACACACGCGCAGAAGCACACTCACAGACACTTACACACACACAGAAGCACGCTCACAGACACACACAAACACACAGAAGCACACTCACAGACACACACTCACAGAAGGACACTCACATACACACACAGATGCACACTCACAGACACACACACAGAAGCACACTCACACACACACACACAGAAGCACACTCACAGACACATACACACAGAAGTACACTCACAGACACACACACAGAAGCACACTCACAGAGACTGACACACACACAGAAGCACACTCACAGACACATACACACACAGAATCACACTCAAAGACAGACGCACACAGAAGCACACTCACAGACACACAAACACATAAGTACACTCACAGACACACACACACACACACAGAAGCACACTCACACACACACACACACAGAAGCACACTCACATACACACACACAAAAACACTGAAGCACACTCACATACACACACACACACACAGAAGGACACTCACATACACACACACAGATGCACACACACAGAAGCACACTCACACACACACACACACACAGAAGAACACTCACAGACACACACACACACAGAAGCACATTCACAGACACACAGAAACACACTCACAGACACATACACACCTACAGACAGACAGACAGACAGACACACACACACACAGAGAAGCACACTCACAGACAGACGCACACAGAAGCACACTCACAGACACATTCACACACAGAAGCACACTCACAGACACATACACACCCACAGACAGACAGACACACACACACAGAAGCACACTCACAGACGCACACAGAAGCACACTCACAGACACATTCACATACAGAAGCAAACTCACAGACACGTACACACCCACAGACAGACAGACACACACACACAGAAGCACACTCACAGACGCACACAGAAGCACACACACAGACACATACACAGAATCACACACACACTCACAGAAGCACACTCACAGACACACACACAGAAGCACACCCACAGACAGATGCACACAGGAGCACACTCACAGACACATACACACAGAAGTACACTCACAGACACACACACAGAAGCACACTCACAGAGACTGACACACACACAGAAGCACACTCACAGACACATACACACACAGAATCACACTCAAAGACAGACGCACACAGAAGCACACTCACAGACACACAAACACAGAAGTACACTCACAGACACACACACACACACACAGAAGCACACTCACAGACACACACACACAGAAGCACACTCACAGACACATACACACACACAGAAGCACACTCACAGACACACACACAGAAGTACACTCACAGACACACACACACACAGCAGCACACTCACAGACACATACACACACAGAAGTACACTCACAGACACACACACACACAGAAGTACACTCACAGACACACACACACACACAGAAGCACACTCACAGACACACACATTCACGCAGAAGCACACTCACAAACACACACACAGAAGCACACTCACAGACCCACACATACAGAAGTACACTCACAGACACACACACACACACAGAAGCACACTCACAGACACACACACAGAAGCACACACACACACACAGAAGCACACTCACAGACACACACACACAGAGATGCACACTCACAGACAGGCACACAGAAGCACACTCACAGACACACACACACAGAAGCACACACACACACACACACACAGGCACACACTCACAGACACACACAAACAGAAGCACACTCACAGACACATACACACTCAGAAGCACACTCTCACACACACAGAAGCACACTCACAGACACACACACGCAGAAGCACATTCACAGACACTTACACACACACAGAAGCACACTCACAGACACACACACGCAGAAGCACATTCACAGACACTTACACACACACAGAAGCACACTCACAGACACACACACAGAAGCACACTCACAGACACATACACACACACAGAAGCACATTCACAGACACACACACACAGAAGTACACTCACAGACACACACACACAGAAGCACACTCACAGACACATACACACACAGAAGTACACTCATAGACACACACACACACAGAAGTACACTCACAGACACACACACACACAGAGCAGCACACTCACAGACACACACATACACACAGAAGCACACTCACAAACACACACACAGAAGCACACTCACAGACACACACACAGAAGCACACTCACAGACACATACACACACAGAAGTACACTCACAGACACACACACACACCGAAGCACACTCACACACACACAGAAGCACACTCACAGACACATACACGCAAAGAAGCACACTCACAGACACACACACAGAAACACGCCCACAGACACATACACACACAAAAGTACACTCACAGACACACACACACACACACACACACAGAAGCACACTCACAGACACACACACACACACACAGAAGCACACTCACAGGCACACACACAGATGCACACTCACACACACACAGAAGCACATTCACAGACACACACACACACACACGCACACACAGAAGCACATTCACAGACACTTACACACACACAGAAGCACACTCGCAGACACACACATACACACAGAAGCACACTCACAGACACACACACACAGAAGCACACTCACACTCACACACAGAAGTACACTCACAGACACATATACACACACAGAAGCACACTCACAGACACACCAACACAGAAGCACACTCACAGACACACACATACACACAGAAGCACACTCACAAACACACACACAGAAGCACACTCACAGACACACACACAGAATCACACTCACAGACACATACACACACAGAAGTACACTCACAGACACACACACACACCGAAGCACACTCATACACACAGAGAAGCACACTCACAGACACATACACGCAAAGAAGCACACTCACAGGCACACAAATACAGAAGCACACTCACAGACACATACACACACAAAAGTACACTCACAGACACACACACACACACACACACAGAAGCACACTCACAGACACACACACACACACACAGAAGCACACTCACAGGCACACACACAGATGCACACTCACACACACACAGAAGCACATTCACAGACACACACACACACACACGCACACACAGAAGCACATTCACAGACACTTACACACACACAGAAGCACACTCGCAGACACACACATACACACAGAAGCACACTCACAGACACACACACACAGAAGCACACTCACACTCACACACAGAAGTACACTCACAGACACATATACACACACAGAAGCACACTCACAGACACACCAACACAGAAGCACACTCACAGACACACACACACACAGAAGCAAACTCACAGATACACACACACAGACGAACGCTCACAGACACATACACATACACACAAACACACAGAAGCACACTCACCGATACACACACACAGACGCACGCTCACAGACACATACACACAGACACACAAACACACAGAAGCACACTCACAGACACACACACACAGAAGGACACTCACACACACACACAGACGCACACTCACAGGCACACAGGCACAGAAGCACACTCACAGACACACACACAGATGCACACTCACGGACTCATACACACACACACACACACGGAAGCACATTCACAGACACACAGAGCACACTCATAGACACATAAACGCACAGAAGCACACTCACAGACACACACACACAGAAGGACACTCGCACACACACACAGACGCACACTCACAGACACAAGCACACTCACAGACAAAGACACACACACACAAACACACAGAAGCACACTCACAGATACACACACACAGACGCACGCTCACAGACACATACACACACACATACACACAGAAGCACACTCACAGACACATAAACAGAAGCAAACTCACAGACACTTACACACACACAGAAGCACACTCACAGACACTTACGCACACACAGAAGCACACTCACAGACACACAGATACACACAGAAGCACACTCACAGACACACACACAGAAGCACACTCACAGACACACACATACACACAGAAGCACACTCTCAGACAAACACACAGAAGCACACTCACAGACAGACGCACACAGAAGCACACTCACAGACACACACACACACTCACAGAAGCACACTCACAGACAAACACACAGAAGTACACTCACAGACAGACGCACACAGAAGCACACTCACAGACACACACACACACAGAAGGACACTCACATACACACACAGAAGCACACTCACAGACAGACGCACACAGAAGCACACTCACAGACACACACACACAGACGCACACTCACAAGCACACACACACAGAAGCACACTCACAGACACATACACACACAGAAGCACACTCACAGACACACACACAGATGCACACTCACGGACTCATACACAGAAGCACACTCACACACACACACACACAGAAGCACATCCACATACACACATACACAGAAGCACACTCACAGACACACACACACAGAAGGACACTCACATACACACACACAGATGCACACTTACAGACACACACACAGAAGCACACTCACACACACACAGAAGAACACTCACAGACACACACACACAGAAGCACACTCACAGACACACAGAAGCACACTCACAGACACAGACACATGCACACACACACACAGATGCACGCTCACAGACACACTTACACACAGAAGGACACTCACAGGCACAAACACACACACACACAGAGATTCACACTCACAGACACACACACACACACACACAGTGACGCACACTCACAGGCACACACACACACACAGACACACAGAAGCACACTCACAGACACATACATGCACTGAAACACACTCACAGACACACACACAGAAGCACACTCACAGACACATGCACACACACACACGTATGCACGCTCACAGACACACTTACACACAGAAGGACACTCACAGACACATATACACACAGAAGCACACTCACTTACACACACACAGAAGCACACTCACAGACACACACACACAGAAACACACTCACAGACACACACACAGAAGCACAAACACACACACAGAAGCACACTCACAGACACACACACACCCAGAAGCACACTCACAGACACACACACAGAAGCACACTCACAGACACACACACACACAGAAGCACACTCACAGACACACACACACACAGAAACACACTCACAGACACACACACAGAAGCACAAACACACACACAGAAGCACACTCACAGACACACACACACACACCCAGAAGCACACTCACAGACAAACACACAGAAGCATACTCACAGATAAACACACACACAGAAGCACACTCACAGACACACACACACAGAAACACACTCACAGACACACGCACAGAAGCACACACACGCACACATACACACAGAAGCACACACACACACAGAAGCACACTCACAGTCACATACACAGACACAGAAGCACACTCACAGACACACACATACACACAGAAGCACACTCACAGACACACAAACAGAAGCACACACACAGACACACACAAACAGAAGCACACTCACAGACACATACACACACAGAAGCACATTCACAGACACACACACACACACACACACACACACACACACAGAGGCACACACTCACAGACACACACACACAGAAGCACACTCACAGACACATACACACTCAGAAGCACACTCACACACACACAGAAGCACACTCACAGACACACACACACGCAGAAGCACACTCACAGACACACACACACACACACACACACACACACAGAGGCACACACTCACAGACACACACACGGAAGCACACTCACAGACACATACACACACACAGAAGCACGCTCACAGACACACACAAACACACAGAAGCACACTCACAGACACATACATGCACTGAAACACACTCACAGACACACACACAGAAGCACACTCACAGACACATGCACACACACACACGTATGCACGCTCACAGACACACTTACACACAGAAGGACACTCACAGACACATATACACACAGAAGCACACTCACTTACACACACACAGAAGCACACTCACAGACACACACACACAGAAACACACTCACAGACACACACACAGAAGCACAAACACACACACAGAAGCACACTCACAGACACACACACACCCAGAAGCACACTCACAGACACACACACAGAAGCACACTCACAGACACACACACACAGAAACACACTCACAGACACACACACAGAAGCACAAACACACACACAGAAGCACACTCACAGACACACACACACACACCCAGAAGCACACTCACAGACAAACACACAGAAGCATACTCACAGATAAACACACACACAGAAGCACACTCACAGACACACACACACAGAAACACACTCACAGACACACGCACAGAAGCACACACACGCACACATACACACAGAAGCACACACACACACAGAAGCACACTCATAGTCACATACACAGACACAGAAGCACACTCACAGACACACACATACACACAGAAGCACACTCACAGACACACAAACAGAAGCACACTCACAGACACACACAAACAGAAGCACACTCACAGACACATACACACACAGAAGCACATTCACAGACACACACACACACACACACACACACACACACACAGAGGCACACACTCACAGACACACACACACAGAAGCACACTCACAGACACATACACACTCAGAAGCACACTCACACACACACAGAAGCACACTCACAGACACATACACACACAGAAGCACACTCACAGACACACACACACGCAGAAGCACACTCACAGACACACACACACACACACACACACACACACACAGAGGCACACACTCACAGACACACACACGGAAGCACACTCACAGACACATACACACACAGAAGCACACTCACAGACACACACACGCAGAAGCACACTCACAGACACTTACACACACACAGAAGCACGCTCACAGACACACACAAACACACAGAAGCACACTCACAGACACACACACACAGAAGGACACTCACATACACACACAGATGCACACTCACAGACACACACACAGAAGCACACTCACACGCACACACACACAGAAGCACACTCACAGACACATACACACAGAAGTACACTCACAGACACACACACAGAAGCACACTCACAGAGACTGACACACACACAGAAGCACACTCACAGACACATACACACACAGAATCACACTCAAAGACAGACGCACACAGAAGCACACTCACAGACACACAAACACATAAGTACACTCACAGACACACACACACACACACAGAAGCACACTCACACACACACACACACACACAGACGCACACTCACATACACACACACAAAAACACTGAAGCACACTCACATACACACACACACACACAGAAGGACACTCACATACACACACACAGATGCACACACACAGAAGCACACTCACACACACACACACACACAGAAGAACACTCACAGACACACACACACACAGAAGCACATTCACAGACACACAGAAACACACTCACAGACACATACACACCCACAGACAGACAGACAGACAGACACACACACAGAGAAGCACACTCACAGACAGACGCACACAGAAGCACACTCACAGACACATTCACACACAGAAGCACACTCACAGACACATACACACCCACAGACAGACAGACACACACACACAGAAGCACACTCACAGACGCACACAGAAGCACACTCACAGACACATTCACATACAGAAGCAAACTCACAGTCACATACACACCCACAGACAGACAGACACACACACACAGAAGCACACTCACAGACGCACACAGAAGCACACACACAGACACATACACAGAATCACACACACACTCACAGAAGCACACTCACAGACACACACACAGAAGCACACCCACAGACAGATGCACACAGGAGCACACTCACAGACACATACACACAGAAGTACACTCACAGACACACACACAGAAGCACACTCACAGAGACTGACACACACACAGAAGCACACTCACAGACACATACACACACAGAATCACACTCAAAGACAGACGCACACAGAAGCACACTCACAGACACACAAACACAGAAGTACACTCACAGACACACACACACACACACACACACACAGAAGCACACTCACACACACACACACACACAGACGCACACTCACATACACACACACAAAAACACTGAAGCACACTCACATACACACACACACACACACAGAAGGACACTCACATACACACACACAGATGCACACACACACACACAGAAAAACACTCACAGACACACACACACACAGAAGCACATTCACACACACACAGAAGTACACTCACAGACACATTCACGCAAAGAAGCACACTCACAGACACACACACAGAAACACGCCCACAGACACATACACACACACACAGAAGCACACTCACAGACACACACACGCACAGAAGCACACTCACAGACACATACACACACAGAATCACACTCACAGACACACACAGAAGCACACTCACAGACACATACACACCCACAGACAGACAGACAGACAGACACACACACACACACACACAGAAGCACACTCACAGACAGACGCACACAGAAGCACACTCACAGACACATTCACACACAGAAGCACACTCACAGACACATACACACCCACAGACAGACAGACACACACACACAGAAGCACACTCACAGACGCACACAGAAGCACACACACAGACACATACACAAACAGAAGCACACTCACAGACACTGACACACACACAGAAGCACACTCACAGACACACACATACACACAGAAGCACACTCACAGACACACACACAGAAGCACACTCACAGACACACACACACAGGAGCACACTCACAAACACATACACAAACAGAAGCACACTCACAGACACACACACACACACTCACAGAAGCACACTCACAGACACACACACAGAAGCACACCCACAGACAGATGCACACAGAAGCACACTCACAGACACATACACACAGAAGTACACTCACAGACACACACACAGAAGCACACTCACAGAGACTGACACACACACAGAAGCACACTCACAGACACATACACACACAGAATCACACTCAAAGACAGACGCACACAGAAGCACACTCACAGACACACAAACACAGAAGTACACCCACAGACACACACACACACACACACACAGAAGCACACTCACACACACACACACACACAGACGCACACTCACATACACACACACAAAAACACTGAAGCACACTCACATACACACACACACACACACAGAAGGACACTCACATACACACACACAGATGCACACACACACACACAGAAAAACACTCACAGACACACACACACACAGAAGCACATTCACACACACACAGAAGTACACTCACAGACACATACACGCAAAGAAGCACACTCACAGACACACACACAGAAACACGCCCACAGACACATACACACACACACAGAAGCACACTCACAGACACACACACGCACAGAAGCACACTCACAGACACATACACACACAGAATCACACTCACAGACACACACAGAAGCACACTCACAGACACATACACACCCACAGACAGACAGACAGACAGACACACACACACACACACAGAGAAGCACACTCACAGACAGACGCACACAGAAGCACACTCACAGACACATTCACACACAGAAGCACACTCACAGACACATACACACCCACAGACAGACAGACACACACACACAGAAGCACACTCACAGACGCACACAGAAGCACACTCACAGACACATTCAGACACAGAAGCACACTCACAGACACATACACACCCACAGACAGACAGACACACACACACACAGAAGCACACTCACAGACGCACACAGAAGCACACACACAGACACATACACAAACAGAAGCACACTCACAGACACTGACACACACACAGAAGCACACTCACAGACACACACATACACACAGAAGCACACTCACAGACACACACACAGAAGCACACTCACAGACACACACACACAGGAGCACACTCACAAACACATACACAAACAGAAGCACACTCACAGACACACACACACACACTCACAGAAGCACACTCACAGACACATTCACACACAGAAGCACACTCACAGACACATACACACACAGAATCACACTCACAGACACACACAGAAGCACACTCACAGACACATACACACCCACAGACAGACAGACAGACACACACACACACACACACACACAGAGAAGCACACTCACAGACAGACGCACACAGAAGCACACTCACAGACACATACACACCCACAGACAGACAGACACACACACACAGAAGCACACTCACAGACACATACACACCCACAGACAGACAGACACACACACACAGAAGCACACTCACAGACGCACACAGAAGCACACTCACAGACACATTCACACACAGAAGCACACTCACAGACACATACACACCCACAGACAGACAGACACACACACACAGAAGCACACTCACAGACGCACACAGAAGCACACACACAGACACATACACAAACAGAAGCACACTCACAGACACTGACACACACACAGAAGCACACTCACAGACACACACATACACACAGAAGCACACTCACAGACACACACACAGAAGCACACTCACAGACACACACACACAGGAGCACACTCACAAACACATACACAAACAGAAGCACACTCACAGACACACACACACACACTCACAGAAGCACACTCACAGACACATTCACACACAGAAGCACCCTCACAGACACATTCACACACAGAAGCACACTCACAGACACATACACACCCACAGACAGACAGACACGCACACACAGAAGCACACTCACAGACGCACACAGAAGCACACTCACAGACACATTCACACACAGAAGCACACTCACAGACACATACACACCCACAGACAGACAGACACACACACACAGAAGCACACTCACAGACGCACACAGAAGCACACACACAGACACATACACAAACAGAAGCACACTCACAGACACTGACACACACACAGAAGCACACTCACAGACACACACATAAACACAGAAGCACACTCACAGACACACACATACACACAGAAGCACACTCACAGACACACACACAGAAGCACACTCACAGACACACACACAGGAGCACACTCACAAACACATACACAAACAGAAGCACACTCACAGACACACACACACACACTCACAGAAGCACACTCACAGACACACACACAGAAGCACACTCACAGACACATACACACAGAAGTACACTCACAGACACACACACAGAAGCACACTCACAGAGACTGACACTACACAGAAGCACACTCACAGACACATACACACACAGAATCACACTCAAAGACAGACGCACACAGAAGCACACTCACAGACACACAAACACAGAAGTACACTCACAGACACACACACACACACACAGAAGCACACTCACAGACACACACACACAGAAGCACACTCACAGACACACACACACACACAGAAGCACACTCACAGACACACACAGAAGTACACTCACAGACACACACACACACAGAAGCACACTCACAGACACACACACACAGAAGCACACTCACAGGCACATACACACATACAGAAGCACACACACACAGAAGTACACTCACAGACACATACACACACAGAAGTTCTCTCACAGACACACACACACACAGATGTACACTCACAGACACACACACACACACAGAAGCACACTCACAGACACACACATTCACGCAGAAGCACACTCACAAACACACACACAGAAGCACACTCACAGACACACACACACAGAAGCACACTCACAGACACATACACACACAAAAGTTCACTCACAGACACACACACACACAGATGTACACTCACAGACACACACACACACACACAGAAGCACACTCACAGACACACACATTCACGCAGAAGCACACTCACAAACACACACACAGAAGCACACTCACAGACAAACACATACAGAAGTACACTCACAGACACACACACACACACACAGAAGCACACTCACAAACACACACACAGAAGCACACTCACAGACACACACATACAGAAGTACACTCACAGACACACACACAGAAGCACACTCACACACACACACACACACAGAAGCACTCTCACAGACACACACACACAGAGATGCACACTCACAGACAGGCACACAGAAGCACACTCACAGACACACACACACACACACACACACACACACAGATGCACACACTCACAGACACACACACGCAGAAGCACACTCACAAACACTTACACACACACAGAAGCACACTCACAGACACATACACACCCACAGACAGACAGACAGACACACACACACACACACACACAGAGAAGCACACTCACAGACAGACGCACACAGAAGCACACTCACAGACACATTCACACACAGAAGCACACTCACAGACACATACACACCCACAGACAGACAGACACACACACACAGAAGCACACTCACAGACGCACACAGAAGCACACTCACAGACACATTCACATACAGAAGCAAACTCACAGACACATACACACCCACAGACAGACAGACACACACACACAGAAGCACACTCACAGACGCACACAGAAGCACTCACACAGACACATACACAAACAGAAGCACACTCACAGACACTGACACACACACAGAAGCACACCCACAGACAGATGCACACAGGAGCACACTCACAGACACATACACACAGAAGCACACTCACAGACACACACACAGACACACACACACAGAAGCACACTCACAGGCACATACACACATACAGAAGCACACTCACAGACACACACACACAGACGTACACTCACAAACACACACACACACTGAAGCACACTCACAGACACATACACACACAGAAGTACACTCACAGACACACACACACACAGAAGTACACTCACAGACACACACACACACACACAGAAGCACACTCACAGACACACACATTCACGCAGAAGCACACTCACAAACACACACACAGAAGTACACTCACAGACACACACATACAGAAGTACACTCACAGACACACACACACACACAGAAGCACACTCACAGACACACACACAGAAGCACACTCACAGACACACACATACAGAAGCACACTCACAGACACACACACAGAAGCACACACACACACACACACAGAAGCACACTCACAGACACACACACACAGAGATGCACACTCACAGACAGGCACACAGAAGCACATTCACAGACACACACACACACACACACACACACAGAGGCACACACTCACAGACACACACACACAGAAGCACACTCACAGACACATACACACTCAGAAGCACACTCACACACACACAGAAGCACACTCACAGACACACACACGCAGAAGCACACTCACAGACACTTACACACACACAGAAGCACGCTCACAGACACACACAAACACACAGAAGCACACTCACAGACACACACTCACAGAAGGACACTCACATACACACACAGATGCACACTCACAGACACACACACAGAAGCACACTCACACACACACACACAGAAGCACACTCACAGACACATACACACAGAAGTACACTCACAGACACACACACAGAAGCACACTCACAGAGACTGACACACACACAGAAGCACACTCACAGACACATACACACACAGAATCACACTCAAAGACAGACGCACACAGAAGCACACTCACAGACACACAAACACATAAGTACACTCACAGACACACACACACACACACAGAAGCACACTCACACACACACACACACAGACGCACACTCACATACACACACACAAAAACACTGAAGCACACTCACATACACACACACACACACAGAAGGACACTCACATACACACACACAGATGCACACACACAGAAGCACACACACACACACACACACACAGAAGAACACTCACAGACACACACACACACAGAAGCACATTCACAGACACACAGAAACACACTCACAGACACATACACACCCACAGACAGACAGACAGACAGACACACACACACACAGAGAAGCACACTCACAGACAGACGCACACAGAAGCACACTCACAGACACATTCACACACAGAAGCACACTCACAGACACATACACACCCACAGACAGACAGACACACACACACAGAAGCACACTCACAGACGCACACAGAAGCACACTCACAGACACATTCACATACAGAAGCAAACTCACAGACACATACACACCCACAGACAGACAGACACACACACACAGAAGCACACTCACAGACGCACACAGAAGCACACACACAGACACATACACAGAATCACACACACACTCACAGAAGCACACTCACAGACACACACACAGAAGCACACCCACAGACAGATGCACACAGGAGCACACTCACAGACACATACACACAGAAGTACACTCACAGACACACACACAGAAGCACACTCACAGAGACTGACACACACACAGAAGCACACTCACAGACACATACACACACAGAATCACACTCAAAGACAGACGCACACAGAAGCACACTCACAGACACACAAACACAGAAGTACACTCACAGACACACACACACACACACAGAAGCACACTCACAGACACACACACACAGAAGCACACTCACAGACACATACACACACACAGAAGCACACTCACAGACACACACACAGAAGTACACTCACAGACACACACACACACAGAAGCACACTCACAGACACATACACACACAGAAGTACACTCACAGACACACACACACACAGAAGTACACTCACAGACACACACACACACACAGAAGCACACTCACAGACACACACATTCACGCAGAAGCACACTCACAAACACACACACAGAAGCACACTCACAGACCCACACATACAGAAGTACACTCACAGACACACACACACACACAGAAGCACACTCACAGACACACACACAGAAGCACACACACACACACAGAAGCACACTCACAGACACACACACACAGAGATGCACACTCACAGACAGGCACACAGAAGCACACTCACAGACACACACACACAGAAGCACACACACACACACACACACACACACACAGGCACACACTCACAGACACACACAAACAGAAGCACACTCACAGACACATACACACTCAGAAGCACACTCTCACACACACAGAAGCACACTCACAGACACACACACGCAGAAGCACATTCACAGACACTTACACACACACAGAAGCACACTCACAGACACACACACAGAAGCACACTCACAGACACATACACACACTCAGAAGCACATTCACAGACACACACACACAGAAGTACACTCACAGACACACACACACAGAAGCACACTCACAGACACATACACACACAGAAGTACACTCACAGACACACACACACACAGAAGTACACTCACAGACACACACACACACAGAGCAGCACACTCACAGACACACACATACACACAGAAGCACACTCACAAACACACACACAGAAGCACACTCACAGACACACACACAGAAGCACACTCACAGACACATACACACACAGAAGTACACTCACAGACACACACACACACCGAAGCACACTCACACACACACAGAAGCACACTCACAGACACATACACGCAAAGAAGCACACTCACAGACACACACACAGAAACACGCCCACAGACACATACACACACACAGAAGCACACTCACAGGCACACAAATACAGAAGCACACTCACAGACACATACACACACAAAAGTACACTCACAGACACACACACACACACACACACAGAAGCACACTCACAGACACACACACACACACACAGAAGCACACTCACAGACACACACACAGATGCACACTCACACACACACAGAAGCACATTCACAGACACACACACACACACGCACACACAGAAGCACACTCACAGACACTTACACACACACAGAAGCACACTCGCAGACACACACATACACACAGAAGCACACTCACAGACACACACACACAGAAGCACACTCACACTCACACACAGAAGTACACTCACAGACACATATACACACACAGAAGCACACTCACAGACACACCAACACAGAAGCACACTCACAGACACACACACACGCAGAAGCAAACTCACAGATACACACACACAGACGAACGCTCACAGACACATACACATACACACAAACACACAGAAGCACACTCACCGATACACACACACAGACGCACGCTCACAGACACATACACACAGACACACAAACACACAGAAGCACACTCACAGACACACACACACAGAAGGACACTCACACACACACACAGACGCACACTCACAGGCACACAGGCACAGAAGCACACTCACAGACACACACACAGATGCACACTCACGGACTCATACACACACACACACACACAGAAGCACAGTCACAGACACATACATAGAAGCACACTCACACACACACACACACACAGAAGCACATTCACAGACACACAGAGCGCACTCATAGACACATAAACGCACAGAAGCACACTCACAGACACACACACACAGAAGGACACTCGCACACACACACAGACGCACACTCACAGACACAAGCACACTCACAGACAAAGACACACACACACAAACACACAGAAGCACACTCACAGATACACACACACAGACGCACGCTCACAGACACATACACACACACATACACACAGAAGCACACTCACAGACACATACATAAACAGAAGCACACTCACAGACACTTACACACACACAGAAGCACACTCACAGACACTTACACACACACAGAAGCACACTCACAGACACACAGATACACACAGAAGCACACTCACAGACACACACACAGAAGCACACTCACAGACACACACATACACACAGAAGCACACTCACAGACAAACACACAGAAGCACACTCACAGACAGACGCACACAGAAGCACACTCACAGACACACACACACACTCACAGAAGCACACTCACAGACAAACACACAGAAGTACACTCACAGACAGACGCACACAGAAGCACACTCACAGACACACACACACACAGAAGGACACTCACATACACACACAGAAGCACACTCACAGACAGACGCACACAGAAGCACACTCACAGACACACACACACAGACGCACACTCACAAGCACACACACACAGAAGCACACTCACAGACACATACACACACAGAGGCACACTCACAGACACACACACAGATGCACACTCACGGACTCATACACAGAAGCACACTCACACACACACACACACAGAAGCACATCCACATACACACATACACAGAAGCACACTCACAGACACACACACACAGAAGGACACTCACATACACACACACAGATGCACACTTACAGACGTACACACAGAAGCACACTCACACACACACAGAAGAACACTCACAGACACACACACACAGAAGCACACTCACAGACACACAGAAGCACACTCACAGACACAGACACATGCACACACACACACAGATGCACGCTCACAGACACACTTACACACAGAAGGACACTCACAGGCACAAACACACACACACACAGAGATTCACACTCACAGACACACACACACACACACACAGTGACGCACACTCACAGGCACACACACACACACAGACACACAGAAGCACACTCACAGACACATACATGCACAGAAACACACTCACAGACACACACACAGAAGCACACTCACAGACACATGCACACACACACACGTATGCACGCTCACAGACACACTTACACACAGAAGGACACTCACAGACACATATACACACAGAAGCACACTCACTTACACACACACAGAAGCACACTCACAGACACACACACACAGAAACACACTCACAGACACACACACAGAAGCACAAACACACACACAGAAGCACACTCACAGACACACACACACCCAGAAGCACACTCACAGACACACACACAGAAGCACACTCACAGACACACACACACAGAAGCACACTCACAGACACACACACACAGAAACACACTCACAGACACACACACAGAAGCACAAACACACACACAGAAGCACACTCACAGACACACACACACACCCAGAAGCACACTCACAGACAAACACACAGAAGCATACTCACAGATAAACACACACACAGAAGCACACTCACAGACACACACACACAGAAACACACTCACAGACACACGCACAGAAGCACACACACGCACACATACACACAGAAGCACACACACACACAGAAGCACACTCACAGTCACATACACAGACACAGAAGCACACTCACAGACACACACATACACACAGAAGCACACTCACAGACACACAAACAGAAGCACACTCACAGACACACACAAACAGAAGCACACTCACAGACACATACACACACAGAA
Source organism: Chiloscyllium punctatum (assembly GCF_047496795.1). Taxonomy (NCBI): domain Eukaryota; kingdom Metazoa; phylum Chordata; class Chondrichthyes; order Orectolobiformes; family Hemiscylliidae; genus Chiloscyllium; species Chiloscyllium punctatum. The sequence goes on from NC_092760.1 coordinate 18,305,107, forward strand.
GCACATTCACAGACACACACACACACACACACACACACACACACAGAGGCACACACTCACAGACACACACACACAGAAGCACACTCACAGACACATACACACTCAGAAGCACACTCACACACACACAGAAGCACACTCACAGACACACACACACGCAGAAGCACACTCACAGACACACACACACACACACACACACAGAGGCACACACTCACAGACACACACACGGAAGCACACTCACAGACACATACACACTCAGAAGCACACTCACACACACACAGAAGCACACTCACAGACACACACACGCAGAAGCACACTCACAGACACTTACACACACACAGAAGCACGCTCACAGACACACACAAACACACAGAAGCACACTCACAGACACACACACACAGAAGGACACTCACATACACACACAGATGCACACTCACAGACACACACACAGAAGCACACTCACACGCACACACACACAGAAGCACACTCACAGACACATACACACAGAAGTACACTCACAGACACACACACAGAAGCACACTCACAGAGACTGACACACACACAGAAGCACACTCACAGACACATACACACACAGAATCACACTCAAAGACAGACGCACACAGAAGCACACTCACAGACACACAAACACATAAGTACACTCACAGACACACACACACACACACAGAAGCACACTCACACACACACACACACACAGACGCACACTCACATACACACACACAAAAACACTGAAGCACACTCACATACACACACACACACACAGAAGGACACTCACATACACACACACAGATGCACACACACAGAAGCACACTCACACACACACACACACACACAGAAGAACACTCACAGACACACACACACACAGAAGCACATTCACAGACACACAGAAACACACTCACAGACACATACACACCCACAGACAGACAGACAGACAGACACACACACACACACAGAGAAGCACACTCACAGACAGACGCACACAGAAGCACACTCACAGACACATTCACACACAGAAGCACACTCACAGACACATACACACCCACAGACAGACAGACACACACACACAGAAGCACACTCACAGACGCACACAGAAGCACACTCACAGACACATTCACATACAGAAGCAAACTCACAGACACATACACACCCACAGACAGACAGACACACACACACAGAAGCACACTCACAGACGCACACAGAAGCACACACACAGACACATACACAGAATCACACACACACTCACAGAAGCACACTCACACACACACACACAGAAGCACACCCACAGACAGATGCACACAGGAGCACACTCACAGACACATACACACAGAAGTACACTCACAGACACACACACAGAAGCACACTCACAGAGACTGACACACACACAGAAGCACACTCACAGACACATACACACACAGAATGACACTCAAAGACAGACGCACACAGAAGCACACTCACAGACACACAAACACAGAAGTACACTCACAGACACACACACACACACACACAGAAGCACACTCACAGACACACACACACAGAAGCACACTCACAGACACATACACACACACAGAAGCACACTCACAGACACACACACAGAAGTACACTCACAGACACACACACACACAGAAGCACACTCACAGACACACACACACACACAGAAGCACACTCACAGACACACACATTCACGCAGAAGCACACTCACAAACACACACACAGAAGCACACTCACAGACCCACACATACAGAAGTACACTCACAGACACACACACACACACAGAAGCACACTCACAGACACACACACAGAAGCACACACACACACACAGAAGCACACTCACAGACACACACACACAGAGATGCACACTCACAGACAGGCACACAGAAGCACACTCACAGACACACACACACAGAAGCACACACACACACACACACACACACACACACAGGCACACACTCACAGACACACACAAACAGAAGCACACTCACAGACACATACACACTCAGAAGCACACTCTCACACACACAGAAGCACACTCACAGACACACACACACGCAGAAGCACATTCACAGACACTTACACACACACAGAAGCACACTCACAGACACACACATACACACAGAAGCACACTCACAGACACACACACAGAAGCACACTCACAGACACATACACACACACAGAAGCACATTCACAGATACACACACACAGAAGTACACTCACAGACACACACACACAGAAGCACACTCACAGACACATACACACACAGAAGTACACTCACAGACACACACACACACAGAAGTACACTCACAGACACACACACACACAGAGCAGCACACTCACAGACACACACATACACACAGAAGCACACTCACAAACACACACACAGAAGCACACTCACAGACACACACACAGAAGCACACTCACAGACACATACACACACAGAAGTACACTCACAGACACACACACACACCGAAGCACACTCACACACACACAGAAGCACACTCACAGACACATACACGCAAAGAAGCACACTCACAGACACACACACAGAAACACGCCCACAGACACATACACACACACAGAAGCACACTCACAGGCACACAAATACAGAAGCACACTCACAGACACATACACACACAAAAGTACACTCACAGACACACACACACACACACACAGAAGCACACTCACAGACACACACACACACACACAGAAGCACACTCACAGACACTCACACAGATGCACACTCACACACACACAGAAGCACATTCACAGACACACACACACACACACACACACACACACAGAAGCACACTCACAGACACTTACACACACACAGAAGCACACTCGCAGACACACACATACACACAGAAGCACACTCACAGACACATACACACAGAAGCACACTCACACTCACACACAGAAGTACACTCACAGACACATATACACACACAGAAGCACACTCACAGACACACCAACACAGAAGCACACTCACAGACACACACACACGCAGAAGCAAACTCACAGATACACACATACAGACGAACGCTCACAGACACATACACATACACACAAACACACAGAAGCACACTCACCGATACACACACACAGACGCACGCTCACAGACACATACACACAGACACACAAACACACAGAAGCACACTCACAGACACACACACACAGAAGGACACTCACACACACACACAGACGCACACTCACAGGCACACAGGCACAGAAGCACACTCACAGACACACACACAGATGCACACTCACGGACTCATACACACACACACACACACAGAAGCACACTCACAGACACATACATAGAAGCACACTCACACACACACACACACACACACACACACACACAGAAGCACATTCACAGACACACAGAGCACACTCATAGACACATAAACGCACAGAAGCACACTCACAGACACACACACACAGAAGGACACTCGCACACACACACAGACGCACACTCACAGACACAAGCACACTCACAGACAAAGACACACACACACAAACACACAGAAGCACACTCACAGATACACACACACAGACGCACGCTCACAGACACATACACACACACATACACACAGAAGCACACTCACAGACACATACATAAACAGAAGCACACTCACAGACACTTACACACACACAGAAGCATACTCACAGACACTTACACACACACAGAAGCACACTCACAGACACACAGATACACACAGAAGCACACTCACAGACACACACACAGAAGCACACTCACTGACACACACATACACACAGAAGCACACTCACAGACAAACACACAGAAGCACACTCACAGACAGACGCACACAGAAGCACACTCACAGACACACACACACACTCACAGAAGCACACTCACAGACAAACACACAGAAGTACACTCACAGACAGACGCACACAGAAGCACACTCACAGACACACACACACAGAAGGACACTCACATACACACACAGAAGCACACTCACAGACAGACGCACACAGAAGCACACTCACAGACACACACACACAGACGCACACTCACAAGCACACACACACAGAAGCACACTCACAGACACATACACACACAGAAGCACACTCACAGACACACACACAGATGCACACTCACGGACTCATACACAGAAGCACACTCACACACACACACACACAGAAGCACATCCACATACACACATACACAGAAGCACACTCACAGACACACACACACAGAAGGACACTCACATACACACACACAGATGCACACTCACAGACACACACACAGAAGCACACTCACACACACACAGAAGAACACTCACAGACACACACACACAGAAGCACACTCACACACACACAAACGCACGCTCACAGGCACACACACACACAGAAGCACATTCACAGACACACAGAAGCACACTCACAGACACAGACACATGCACACACACACACAGATGCACGCTCACAGACACACTTACACACAGAAGGACACTCACAGGCACAAACACACACACACACAGAGATTCACACTCACAGACACACACACACACACACACACACACAGTGACGCACACTCACAGGCACACACACACACACAGACACACAGAAGCACACTCACAGACACATACATGCACAGAAACACACTCACAGACACACACACAGAAGCACACTCACAGACACATATACACACACACGTATGCACGCTCACAGACACACTTACACACAGAAGGACACTCACAGACACATATACACACAGAAGCACACTCACTTACACACACACAGAAGCACCCTCACAGACACACACACACAGAAACACACTCACAGACACACACACAGAAGCACAAACACACACACAGAAGCACACTCACAGACACACACACACCCAGAAGCACACTCACAGACACACACAGAAGCACACTCACAGACACACACACACACAGAAGCACACTCACAGACACACACACACACAGAAACACACTCGCAGACACACACACAGAAGCACAAACACACACACAGAAGCACACTCACAGACACACACACACACACCCAGAAGCACACTCACAGACAAACACACAGAAGCATACTCACAGATAAACACACACACAGAAGCACACTCACAGACACACACACACAGAAACACACTCACAGACACACGCACAGAAGCACACACACGCACACATACACACAGAAGCACACACACACACAGAAGCAGACTCACAGTCACATACACAGACACAGAAGCACACTCACAGACACACACATACACACAGAAGCACACTCACAGACACACAAACAGAAGCACACTCACAGACACACACAAACAGAAGCACACTCACAGACACATACACACACAGAAGCACACACACCGACACATACACTCACTGACATACACTCAGAGACACAACCACAGACCTACAGGTTCACACTCACTGACATACACTCAGACACACACACACAGACTTACAGGTGCACACTCACTGACATACACTCGGACACACACACAGACTTACAGGTGCACACTCACTGACATACACTCAGAGACACACACACAGACTTACAGATGCACACTCACTGACATACACTCAGAGACACATGCACAGACTTACAGGTACACACTCACTGACATACACTCAGACACACACACAGACTTACAGGTGCACACTCACTGACATACACTTAGAGACACAAACACAGACTTACAGGTGCACACTCACTGACATACACTCAGACACAAACACAGACTTACAGGTGCACACTCACTGACATACACTCAGAGACACACACACAGACTTACTGGTTCACACTCACTGACAAACACTCAGAGACACAAACACAGACTTACAGGTGCACACTCACTGACATACACTCAGACACAAAAAAGACTTACAGGTGCACACTCACTGACATACACTCAGACACAAACACAGACGTACAGGTGCACACTCAGTGACATACACTCAGACACAAACACAGACGTACAGGTGCACACTCACTGACATACACTCAGAGACACACACACAGACTTACAGATGCACACTCACTGACATACACTCAGACACAAACACAGACTGACAGGTGCACACTCACTGACATACACTCAGAGACACACACACAGACTTACAGGTGCACACTCAGTGACATACACTCAGACACAAACACAGACGTACAGGTGCACACTCACTGACATACACTCAGACACAAACACAGACTTACAGGTGCACACTCAGTGACATACACTCAGACACAAACACAGACTTACAGGTGCACACTCACTGACATACACTCAGACACAAACACAGACGTGCAGGTGCACACTCAGTGACATACACTCAGAGACACAAACACAGACTGACAGGTGCACACTCACTGACATACACTCAGAGACACAAACACAGACTTACAGGTGCACACTCACTGACATACACTCAGACACAAACACAGACTTACAGGTGCACACTCACTGACCTACACTCAGACACACACACAGACTTACAGGTGCACACTCACTGACATACACTCAGAGACACAAACACAGACTTACAGGTGCACACTCACTGACATACACTCAGACACAAACACAGACTTACAGGTGCACACTCAGTGACATACACTCAGAGACACACACACAGACTTACAGGTACACACTCACTGACATACACTCAGACACAAACACAGACTTACAGGTGCACACTCACTGACATACACTCAGACACAAACACAGACTTACAGGTGCACACTCACTGACATACACTCAGAGACACACACACAGACTTACAGGTGCACACTCACTGACATACACTCAGACACACACACAGACTTACAGGTGCACACTCACTGACATACACTCAGACACAAACACAGACTTACAGGTGCACACTCACTGACATACACTCAGACACAAACACAGACTTACAGGTGCACACTCACTGACATACACTCAGAGACAAACACAGACTTACAGGTGCACACTCACTGACATACACTCAGACACAAACACAGACTTACAGGTGCACACTCACTGACATACACTCAGACACAAACACAGACTTACAGGTGCACACTCACAGACGTACACTCAGAGACACACACACAGACCTACAGGTGCACACTCACTGACATACACTCAGAGACAAACACACACCTTCAGGTGCACACTCACTGACATACACTCAGAGTCACAAACACACACCTACATGTGGACACTCACTGACATACACCCAGAGACACACATACAGACTTACAGGTGCACACTCACTGACATACACTCAGAGACACACACACAGACTTACAGGTGCACACTCAATGACATACACTCAGAGACACACACACAGACTTACAGGTACACACTCACTGACATACACTCAGACACAAACAAGACTTACAGGTGCACACTCACTGACATACACTCAGACACAAACACAGATTTACAGGTGCACACTCACTGACATACACTCAGAGACACACACACAGACTTACAGGTGCACACTCACTGACATACACTCAGAGACACACACACAGACTTACAGATGCACACTCACTGACATACACTCAGACACGCAAACACAGACTTACAGGTGCACACTCACTGATATACACTCAGAGACACAAACACAGACTTACAGGTGCACACTCACTGACATACTCTCAGGGAGACACACACAGACTTACAGGTGCACACTCACTGACATACACTCAGAGACAAACACAGACTTACAGGTGCACACTCACTGACATACACTCAGAGACACACACAGACTTACAGGTGCACACTCACTGACATACCCTCAGACACAAACACAGACTTACAGGTGCAAACTCACTGACATACACTCAGACACAAACACAGATTTACAGGTGCACACTCACTGACATACACTCAGAGACACACACACAGACTTACAGGTGCACACTCACTGACATACACTCAGAGACACAAACACAGACTTACAGGTGCACACTCACTGACATACACTCAGAGACACAAACACAGACTTACAGGTGCACACTCACTGACATACACTCAGAGACAAACACAGATTTACAGGTGCACACTCACTGACATACACTCAGAGACACAAACACAGACTTACAGGTGCACACTCACTGACATACACTCAGACACAAACACAGACTGACAGGTGCACACTCACTGACATACACTCAGACACAAACACAGACTTACAGGTGCATACTCACTGACATACACTCAGAGACACACACACACAGATTTACAGGTGCACACTCACTGACATACACTCAGACACAAACACAGACTTACAGGTGCACACTCACTGACATACACTCAGACACAAACACAGACTGACAGGTGCACACTCACTGAAATACACTCAGACACAAACAGAGACTGACAGGTGCACACTCACTGACATACACTCAGAGACACACACACAGACTTACAGGTGCACACTCACTGACATACACTCAGAGACAAACACAGATTTACAGGTGCACACTCACTGACATACACTCAGACACAAACACAGACTTACAGGTGCACACTCACTGACATACACTCAGATACAAACACAGACTTACAGGTGCACACTCACTAACATACACTCAGACACAAACACACACTTACAGGTGCACACCCACTGATATACACTCAGAGACACACACAGATTTACAGGTGCACCCTCACTGACATACACTCAGACACACACACAGACTTACAGGTGCACACTCACTGAAATACACTCAGAGACAAACACAGACTGACAGGTGCACACTCACTGACATACACTCAGAGACACAAACACAGACTTACAGGTGCACACTCACAGACACACACACAGAAGCACACTCACAGACACTTACACACACAGACACACACTCACAGACAGACGCACACAGAAGCACACTCACAGACACACACACAGAAGCACACTCACAGACACATACACACCCAGAATCACACTCACAGACAGACGCACACAGAAGCACACTCACAGACACACAAACACAGAAGTACACTCACAGACACACACACACACAGAAGCACACTCACAGACACACACACACAGAGGTACACTCACAGACACACACACACACACAGAAGCACACTCACAGGCACACACACACAGAAGCACACTCACAGACACATGCATACACAGAAGTACACTCACAGACACACACACACACACACAGAAGCACACTCACAGACACACACACACAGAAGCACCCTCACACTCACACACAGAAGTACACTCACAGACACATATACACACACAGAAGCACACTCACAGACACACACACACAGAAGCACACTCAGACACATATACACACAGAAGCACACTCAGACACATATACACACAGAAGCACACTCACTTACACACACACACAGAAACACACTCACAGACACACACACAGAAGCACAAACACACACACAGAAGCACACTCACAGACACACACACACCCAGAAGCACACTCACAGACACACACACAGAAGCACACTCACAGACACACACACACAGAAACACACTCACAGACACACACACAGAAGCACAAACACACACACAGAAGCACACTCACAGACACACACACACACCCAGAAGCACACTCACAGACACACACACAGCAGCACACTCACAGACACACACACACACACCCAGAAGCACACTCACAGACACACACACAGAAGCATACTCACAGATAAACACACATACAGAAGCACACTCACAGACACACACACACAGAAACACACTCACAGACACACACACAGAAGCACACACACGCACACACACACACAGAAGCACACACACACACAGAAGCACACTCACAGTCACATACACAGACACAGAAGCACACTCACAGACACACACATACACACAGAAGCACACTCACAGACACACAAACAGAAGCACACTCACAGACACACACAAACAGAAGCACACTCACAGACACACACAGACACATACACACACAGAAGCACACACACCGACACATACACTCACTGACATACACTCAGAGACACAACCGCAGACCTACAGGTTCACACTCACTGACATACACGCAGAGACACACACACAGACTTACAGGTGCACACTCACTGACATACACTCAGACACACACACAGACTTACAGGTGCACACTCACTGACATACACTCAGAGACACACACACAGACTTACAGATGCACACTCACTGACATACACTCAGAGTCACATGCACAGACTTACAGGTACACACTCACTGACATACACTCAGACACACACACAGACTTACAGGTGCACACTCACTGACATACACTTAGAGACAAAACACAGACTTACAGGTGCACACTCACTGACATACACTCAGACACAAACACAGACTTACAGGTGCACACTCACTGACATACACTCAGACACAAAAAAGACTTACAGGTGCACACTCACTGACATACACTCAGACACAAACACAGACGTACAGGTGCACACTCAGTGACATACACTCAGAAACAAACACAGACGTACAGGTGCACACTCACTGACATACACTCAGAGACACACACACAGACTTACAGGTGCACACTCAGTGACATACACTCAGACACAAACACAGACGTACAGGTGCACACTCACTGACATACACTCAGACACAAACACAGACTTACAGGTGCACACTCACTGACATACACTCAGACACAAACACAGACTTACAGGTGCACACTCACTGACATACACTCAGACACAAACACAGACTTACAGGTGCACACTCACTGACATACACTCAGACACAAACACAGATTTACAGGTGCACACTCACTGACATACACTCAGACACAAACACAGACTTACAGGTGCACACTCACTGACATACACTCAGAGACAAACACAGATTTACAGGTGCACACTCACTGACATACACTCAGATACAAACACAGATTTACAGGTGCACACTCACTGACACACACTCAGACACAAACACAGATTTACAGGTGCACACTCACTGACACACACTCAGACACAAACACAGACTTACAGGTGCACACTCACTGACATACACTCAGAGACAAACACAGACATACAGGTGCACACTCACTGACATACACTCAGATACAAACACAGACTTACAGGTGCACACTCACTGACATACACTCAGATACAAACACAGATTTACAGGTGCACACTCACTGACACACACTCAGACACAAACACAGATTTACAGGTGCACACTCACTGACACACACTCAGACACAAAAAAGACTTACAGGTGCACACTCACTGACATACACTCAGACACAAACACAGACGTACAGGTGCACACTCAGTGACATACACTCAGACACAAACACAGACGTACAGGTGCACACTCACTGACATACACTCAGAGACACACACACAGACTTACAGATGCACACTCACTGACATACACTCAGACACAAACACAGACTGACAGGTGCACACTCACTGACATACACTCAGAGACACACACACAGACTTACAGGTGCACACTCAGTGACATACACTCAGACACAAACACAGACGTACAGGTGCACACTCACTGACATACACTCAGACACAAACACAGACTTACAGGTGCACACTCAGTGACATACACTCAGACACAAACACAGACTTACAGGTGCACACTCACTGACATACACTCAGACACAAACACAGACGTGCAGGTGCACACTCAGTGACATACACTCAGAGACACAAACACAGACTGACAGGTGCACACTCACTGACATACACTCAGAGACACAAACACAGACTTACAGGTGCACACTCACTGACATACACTCAGACACAAACACAGACTTACAGGTGCACACTCACTGACCTACACTCAGACACACACACAGACTTACAGGTGCACACTCACTGACATACACTCAGAGACACAAACACAGACTTACAGGTGCACACTCACTGACATACACTCAGACACAAACACAGACTTACAGGTGCACACTCAGTGACATACACTCAGAGACACACACACAGACTTACAGGTACACACTCACTGACATACACTCAGACACAAACACAGACTTACAGGTGCACACTCACTGACATACACTCAGACACAAACACAGACTTACAGGTGCACACTCACTGACATACACTCAGAGACACACACACAGACTTACAGGTGCACACTCACTGACATACACTCAGACACACACACAGACTTACAGGTGCACACTCACTGACATACACTCAGACACAAACACAGACTTACAGGTGCACACTCACTGACATACACTCAGACACAAACACAGACTTACAGGTGCACACTCACTGACATACACTCAGAGACAAACACAGACTTACAGGTGCACACTCACTGACATACACTCAGACACAAACACAGACTTACAGGTGCACACTCACTGACATACACTCAGACACAAACACAGACTTACAGGTGCACACTCACAGACGTACACTCAGAGACACACACACAGACCTACAGGTGCACACTCACTGACATACACTCAGAGACAAACACACACCTTCAGGTGCACACTCACTGACATACACTCAGAGTCACAAACACACACCTACATGTGGACACTCACTGACATACACCCAGAGACACACATACAGACTTACAGGTGCACACTCACTGACATACACTCAGAGACACACACACAGACTTACAGGTGCACACTCAATGACATACACTCAGAGACACACACACAGACTTACAGGTACACACTCACTGACATACACTCAGACACAAACAAGACTTACAGGTGCACACTCACTGACATACACTCAGACACAAACACAGATTTACAGGTGCACACTCACTGACATACACTCAGAGACACACACACAGACTTACAGGTGCACACTCACTGACATACACTCAGAGACACACACACAGACTTACAGATGCACACTCACTGACATACACTCAGACACGCAAACACAGACTTACAGGTGCACACTCACTGATATACACTCAGAGACACAAACACAGACTTACAGGTGCACACTCACTGACATACTCTCAGGGAGACACACACAGACTTACAGGTGCACACTCACTGACATACACTCAGAGACAAACACAGACTTACAGGTGCACACTCACTGACATACACTCAGAGACACACACAGACTTACAGGTGCACACTCACTGACATACCCTCAGACACAAACACAGACTTACAGGTGCAAACTCACTGACATACACTCAGACACAAACACAGATTTACAGGTGCACACTCACTGACATACACTCAGAGACACACACACAGACTTACAGGTGCACACTCACTGACATACACTCAGAGACACAAACACAGACTTACAGGTGCACACTCACTGACATACACTCAGAGACACAAACACAGACTTACAGGTGCACACTCACTGACATACACTCAGAGACAAACACAGATTTACAGGTGCACACTCACTGACATACACTCAGAGACACAAACACAGACTTACAGGTGCACACTCACTGACATACACTCAGACACAAACACAGACTGACAGGTGCACACTCACTGACATACACTCAGACACAAACACAGACTTACAGGTGCATACTCACTGACATACACTCAGAGACACACACACACAGATTTACAGGTGCACACTCACTGACATACACTCAGACACAAACACAGACTTACAGGTGCACACTCACTGACATACACTCAGACACAAACACAGACTGACAGGTGCACACTCACTGAAATACACTCAGACACAAACAGAGACTGACAGGTGCACACTCACTGACATACACTCAGAGACACACACACAGACTTACAGGTGCACACTCACTGACATACACTCAGAGACAAACACAGATTTACAGGTGCACACTCACTGACATACACTCAGACACAAACACAGACTTACAGGTGCACACTCACTGACATACACTCAGATACAAACACAGACTTACAGGTGCACACTCACTAACATACACTCAGACACAAACACACACTTACAGGTGCACACCCACTGATATACACTCAGAGACACACACAGATTTACAGGTGCACCCTCACTGACATACACTCAGACACACACACAGACTTACAGGTGCACACTCACTGAAATACACTCAGAGACAAACACAGACTGACAGGTGCACACTCACTGACATACACTCAGAGACACAAACACAGACTTACAGGTGCACACTCACAGACACACACACAGAAGCACACTCACAGACACTTACACACACAGACACACACTCACAGACAGACGCACACAGAAGCACACTCACAGACACACACACAGAAGCACACTCACAGACACATACACACCCAGAATCACACTCACAGACAGACGCACACAGAAGCACACTCACAGACACACAAACACAGAAGTACACTCACAGACACACACACACACAGAAGCACACTCACAGACACACACACACAGAGGTACACTCACAGACACACACACACACACAGAAGCACACTCACAGGCACACACACACAGAAGCACACTCACAGACACATGCATACACAGAAGTACACTCACAGACACACACACACACACACAGAAGCACACTCACAGACACACACACACAGAAGCACCCTCACACTCACACACAGAAGTACACTCACAGACACATATACACACACAGAAGCACACTCACAGACACACACACACAGAAGCACACTCAGACACATATACACACAGAAGCACACTCAGACACATATACACACAGAAGCACACTCACTTACACACACACACAGAAACACACTCACAGACACACACACAGAAGCACAAACACACACACAGAAGCACACTCACAGACACACACACACCCAGAAGCACACTCACAGACACACACACAGAAGCACACTCACAGACACACACACACAGAAACACACTCACAGACACACACACAGAAGCACAAACACACACACAGAAGCACACTCACAGACACACACACACACCCAGAAGCACACTCACAGACACACACACAGCAGCACACTCACAGACACACACACACACACCCAGAAGCACACTCACAGACACACACACAGAAGCATACTCACAGATAAACACACATACAGAAGCACACTCACAGACACACACACACAGAAACACACTCACAGACACACACACAGAAGCACACACACGCACACACACACACAGAAGCACACACACACACAGAAGCACACTCACAGTCACATACACAGACACAGAAGCACACTCACAGACACACACATACACACAGAAGCACACTCACAGACACACAAACAGAAGCACACTCACAGACACACACAAACAGAAGCACACTCACAGACACACACAGACACATACACACACAGAAGCACACACACCGACACATACACTCACTGACATACACTCAGAGACACAACCGCAGACCTACAGGTTCACACTCACTGACATACACGCAGAGACACACACACAGACTTACAGGTGCACACTCACTGACATACACTCAGACACACACACAGACTTACAGGTGCACACTCACTGACATACACTCAGAGACACACACACAGACTTACAGATGCACACTCACTGACATACACTCAGAGTCACATGCACAGACTTACAGGTACACACTCACTGACATACACTCAGACACACACACAGACTTACAGGTGCACACTCACTGACATACACTTAGAGACAAAACACAGACTTACAGGTGCACACTCACTGACATACACTCAGACACAAACACAGACTTACAGGTGCACACTCACTGACATACACTCAGACACAAAAAAGACTTACAGGTGCACACTCACTGACATACACTCAGACACAAACACAGACGTACAGGTGCACACTCAGTGACATACACTCAGAAACAAACACAGACGTACAGGTGCACACTCACTGACATACACTCAGAGACACACACACAGACTTACAGGTGCACACTCAGTGACATACACTCAGACACAAACACAGACGTACAGGTGCACACTCACTGACATACACTCAGACACAAACACAGACTTACAGGTGCACACTCACTGACATACACTCAGACACAAACACAGACTTACAGGTGCACACTCACTGACATACACTCAGACACAAACACAGACTTACAGGTGCACACTCACTGACATACACTCAGACACAAACACAGATTTACAGGTGCACACTCACTGACATACACTCAGACACAAACACAGACTTACAGGTGCACACTCACTGACATACACTCAGAGACAAACACAGATTTACAGGTGCACACTCACTGACATACACTCAGATACAAACACAGATTTACAGGTGCACACTCACTGACACACACTCAGACACAAACACAGATTTACAGGTGCACACTCACTGACACACACTCAGACACAAACACAGACTTACAGGTGCACACTCACTGACATACACTCAGAGACAAACACAGACATACAGGTGCACACTCACTGACATACACTCAGATACAAACACAGACTTACAGGTGCACACTCACTGACATACACTCAGATACAAACACAGATTTACAGGTGCACACTCACTGACACACACTCAGACACAAACACAGATTTACAGGTGCACACTCACTGACACACACTCAGACACAAACACAGACTTACAGGTGCACACTCACTGACATACACTCAGATACAAACACAGATTTACAGGTGCACTCTCACAGACACACACACAGAAGCACACTCACAGACACTTACACACACAGACACACACTCACAGACAGACGCACACAGAACCACACTCACAGACACACACACAGAAGCACACTCACAGACACATACACACCCAGAATCACACTCACAGACAGACGCACACAGAAGCACACTCACAGACACACAAACACAGAAGTACACTCACAGACACACACACACACAGAAGCACACTCACAGACACACACACACAGAGGTACACTCACAGACAGACACACACACACACAGAAGCACACTCACAGGCACACACACACAGAAGCACATTCACAGACACATACATACACAGAAGTACACTCACAGACACACACACACACAGAAGCACACTCACAGACACACACACACAGAAGCACACTCACAGACACATACATACACAGAAGTACACTCACAGACACACTCACACACAGAAGTACACTCACAGACACATATACACACACAGAAGCACACTCACAGACACACACACACAGAAGCACACTCAGACACATATACACACAGAAGCACACTCAGACACATATACACACAGAAGCACACTCACTTACACACACACAGAAGCACACTCACAGACACACACACACAGAAACACACTCACAGACACACACACAGAAGCACAAACACACACACAGAAGCACACTCACAGACACACACACACCCAGAAGCACACTCACAGACACACACACAGAAGCACACTCACAGACACACACACACAGAAACACACTCACAGACACACACACAGAAGCACAAACACACACACAGAAGCACACTCACAGACACACACACACACACCCAGAAGCACACTCACAGACACACACACAGAAGCATACTCACAGATAAACACACACACAGAAGCACACTCACAGACACACACACACAGAAACACACTCACAGACACACACACAGAAGCACACACACGCACACACACACAGAAGCACACACACACACAGAAGCACACTCACAGTCACATACACAGACACAGAAGCACACTCACAGACACACACATACACACAGAAGCACACTCACAGACACACAAACAGAAGCACACTCACAGACACACACAAACAGAAGCACACTCACAGACACACACAGACACATACACACACAGAAGCACACAAACCGACACATACACTCACTGACATACACTCAGAGACACAACCACAGACCTACAGGTTCACACTCAGTGACATACATTCAGAGACACACACACAGACTTACAGGTGCACATACACTGACATACACTCAGAGACACACACACAGACTTACAGATGCACATTCACTGACATACACTCAGAGACACACACACAGACTTACAGATGCACACTCACTGACATACACTCAGAGACACATGCACAGACTTACAGGTACACACTCACTGACATACACTCAGACACACACACAGACTTACAGGTGCACACTCACTGACATACACTCAGAGACACACACACAGACTTACAGATGCACACTCACTGACATACACTCAGAGACACATGCACAGACTTACAGGTACACACTCACTGACATACACTCAGACACACACACAGACTTACAGGTGCACACTCACTGACATACACTTAGAGACACAAACACAGACTTACAGGTGCACACTCACTGACATACACTTAGAGACACAAACACAGACTTACAGGTGCACACTCACTGACATACACTCAGACACAAACACAGACTTACAGGTGCACACTCACTGACATACACTCAGACACAAAAAAGACTTACAGGTGCACACTCACTGACATACACTCAGACACAAACACAGACGTACAGGTGCACACTCAGTGACATACACTCAGAAACAAACACAGACGTACAGGTGCACACTCACTGACATACACTCAGAGACACACACACAGACTTACAGGTGCACACTCAGTGACATACACTCAGACACAAACACAGACGTACAGTTGCACACTCACTGACATACACTCAGACACAAACACAGACTTACAGGTGCACACTCACTGACATACACTCAGACACAAACACAGATTTACAGGTGCACACTCACTGACATACACTCAGATACAAACACAGATTTACAGGTGCACACTCACTGACACACACTCAGACACAAACACAGATTTACAGGTGCACACTCACTGACACACACTCAGACACAAACACAGACTTACAGGTGCACACTCACTGACATACACTCAGATACAAACACAGATTTACAGGTGCACACTCACAGACACACACACAGAAGCACACTCACAGACACTTACACACACAGACACACACTCACAGACAGACGCACACAGAACCACACTCACAGACACACACACAGAAGCACACTCACAGACACATACACACCCAGAATCACACTCACAGACAGACGCACACAGAAGCACACTCACAGACACACAAACACAGAAGTACACTCACAGACACACACACACACAGAAGCACACTCACAGACACACACACACAGAGGTACACTCACAGACACACACACACACACACACAGAAGCACACTCAGGCACACACACACAGAAGCACATTCACAGACACATACATACACAGAAGTACACTCACAGACACACACACACGCAGAAGCACACTCACAGACACACACACACAGAAGCACACTCACAGACACATACATACACAGAAGTACACTCACAGACACACTCACACACAGAAGTACACTCACAGACACATATACACACACAGAAGCACACTCACAGACACACACACACAGAAGCACACTCAGACACATATACACACAGAAGCACACTCAGACACATATACACACAGAAGCACACTCACTTACACACACACAGAAGCACACTCACAGACACACACACACAGAAACACACTCACAGACACACACACAGAAGGACAAACACACACACAGAAGCACACTCACAGACACACACACACCCAGAAGCACACTCACAGACACACACACAGAAGCACACTCACAGACACACACACACAGAAACACACTCACAGACACACACACAGAAGCACAAACACACACACAGAAGCACACTCACAGACACACACACACACACCCAGAAGCACACTCACAGACACACACACAGAAGCATACTCACAGATAAACACACACACAGAAGCACACTCACAGACACACACACACAGAAACACACTCACAGACACACACACAGAAGCACACACACGCACACACACACACAGAAGCACACACACACACAGAAGCACACTCACAGTCACATACACAGACACAGAAGCACACTCACAGACACACACATACACACAGAAGCACACTCACAGACACACAAACAGAAGCACACTCACAGACACACACAAACAGAAGCACACTCACAGACACACACAGACACATACACACACAGAAGCACACACACCGACACATACACTCACTGACATACACTCAGAGACACAACCACAGACCTACAGGTTCACACTCAGTGACATACATTCAGAGACACACACACAGACTTACAGGTGCACATTCACTGACATACACTCAGAGACACACACACAGACTTACAGATGCACATTCACTGACATACACTCAGAGACACACACACAGACTTACAGATGCACACTCACTGACATACACTCAGAGACACATGCACAGACTTACAGGTACACACTCACTGACATACACTCAGACACACACACAGACTTACAGGTGCACACTCACTGACATACACTCAGAGACACACACACAGACTTACAGATGCACACTCACTGACATACACTCAGAGACACATGCACAGACTTACAGGTACACACTCACTGACATACACTCAGACACACACACAGACTTACAGGTGCACACTCACTGACATACACTTAGAGACACAAACACAGACTTACAGGTGCACACTCACTGACATACACTTAGAGACACAAACACAGACTTACAGGTGCACACTCACTGACATACACTCAGACACAAACACAGACTTACAGGTGCACACTCACTGACATACACTCAGACACAAAAAAGACTTACAGGTGCACACTCACTGACATACACTCAGACACAAACACAGACGTACAGGTGCACACTCAGTGACATACACTCAGAAACAAACAAAGACGTACAGGTGCACACTCACTGACATACACTCAGAGACACACACACAGACTTACAGGTGCACACTCAGTGACATACACTCAGACACAAACACAGACGTACAGTTGCACACTCACTGACATACACTCAGACACAAACACAGACTTACAGGTGCACACTCACTGACATACACTCAGACACAAACACAGACTTACAGGTGCACACTCACTGACATACACTCAGAGACACACACACAGACTTACAGGTGCACACTCACTGACATACACTCAGAGACAAACACAGATTTACAGGTGCACACTCACTGACATACGCTCAGATACAAACACAGACTTAAAGGTGCACACTCACTGACATACTCTCAGAGAGACACACACAGACTTACAGGTGCACACTCACTGACATACACTCAGACACAAACACAGACATACAGGTGCACACTCACTGACATACACTCAGATACAAACACAGACTTGCAGGTGCACACTCACTGACATACACTCAGACACAAACACAGACTTACAGGTGCACACTCACTGACATACACTCAGAGACAAACACAGATTTACAGGTGCACACTCACTGACATCCACTCAGACACAAACACAGACTGACAGGTGCACACTCACTGACATACACTCAGAGACACAAACACAGACTTACAGGTGCACACTCACAGACACACACACAGAAGCACACTCACAGACACTTACACACACAGACACACACTCACAGACAGACACACACAGAACCACACTCACAGACACACACACACCCAGAAGCACACTCACAGACACACACACAGAAGCACACTCACAGACACACACACACAGAAACACACTCACAGACACACACACAGAAGCACAAACACACACACAGAAGCACACTCACAGACACACACACACACACCCAGAAGCACACTCACAGACACACACACAGAAGCATACTCACAGATAAACACACACACAGAAGCACACTCACAGACACACACACAGAAGCACACACACGCACACACACACACAGAAGCACACACACACACAGAAGCACACTCACAGTCACATACACAGACACAGAAGCACACTCACAGACACACACATACACACAGAAGCACACTCACAGACACACAAACAGAAGCACACTCACAGACACACACAAACAGAAGCACACTCACAGACACACACAGACACATACACACACAGAAGCACACACACCGACACATACACTCACTGACATACACTCAGAGACACAACCACAGACCTACAGGTTCACACTCAGTGACATACATTCAGAGACACACACACAGACTTACAGGTGCACATTCACTGACATACACTCAGAGACACACACACAGACTTACAGATGCACATTCACTGACATACACTCAGAGACACACACACAGACTTACAGATGCACACTCACTGACATACACTCAGAGACACATGCACAGACTTACAGGTACACACTCACTGACATACACTCAGACACACACACAGACTTACAGGTGCACACTCACTGACATACACTCAGAGACACACACACAGACTTACAGATGCACACTCACTGACATACACTCAGAGACACATGCACAGACTTACAGGTACACACTCACTGACATACACTCAGACACACACACAGACTTACAGGTGCACACTCACTGACATACACTTAGAGACACAAACACAGACTTACAGGTGCACACTCACTGACATACACTTAGAGACACAAACACAGACTTACAGGTGCACACTCACTGACATACACTCAGACACAAACACAGACTTACAGGTGCACACTCACTGACATACACTCAGACACAAAAAAGACTTACAGGTGCACACTCACTGACATACACTCAGACACAAACACAGACGTACAGGTGCACACTCAGTGACATACACTCAGAAACAAACAAAGACGTACAGGTGCACACTCACTGACATACACTCAGAGACACACACACAGACTTACAGGTGCACACTCAGTGACATACACTCAGACACAAACACAGACGTACAGTTGCACACTCACTGACATACACTCAGACACAAACACAGACTTACAGGTGCACACTCACTGACATACACTCAGACACAAACACAGACTTACAGGTGCACACTCACTGACATACACTCAGAGACACACACACAGACTTACAGGTGCACACTCACTGACATACACTCAGAGACAAACACAGATTTACAGGTGCACACTCACTGACATACGCTCAGATACAAACACAGACTTAAAGGTGCACACTCACTGACATACTCTCAGAGAGACACACACAGACTTACAGGTGCACACTCACTGACATACACTCAGACACAAACACAGACATACAGATGCACACTCACTGACATACACTCAGACACAAACACAGACATACAGGTGCACACTCACTGACATACACTCAGATACAAACACAGACTTGCAGGTGCACACTCACTGACATACACTCAGACACAAACACAGACTTACAGGTGCACACTCACTGACATACACTCAGAGACAAACACAGATTTACAGGTGCACACTCACTGACATCCACTCAGACACAAACACAGACTGACAGGTGCACACTCACTGACATACACTCAGAGACACAAACACAGACTTACAGGTGCACACTCACAGACACACACACAGAAGCACACTCACAGACACTTACACACACAGACACACACTCACAGACAGACGCACACAGAACCACACTCACAGACACACACACAGAAGCACACTCACAGTCACATACACACCCAGAATCACACTCACAGACAGACGCACACAGAAGCACACTCACAGACACACAAACACAGAAGTACACTCACAGACACACACACACACAGAAGCACACTCACAGACACACACACACAGAGGTACACTCACAGACACACACACACACACACAGAAGCACACTCACAGGCACACACACACAGAAGCACACTCACAGACAGATACATACACAGAAGTACACTCACAGACACACACACACACAGAAGCACACTCACAGACACACACACACAGAAGCACACTCACAGACACATACATACACAGAAGTACACTCACAGACACACTCACACACAGAAGTACACTCACAGACACATATACACACACAGAAGCACACTCACAGACACACACACACAGAAGCACACTCAGACACATATACACACAGAAGCACACTCAGACACATATACACACAGAAGCACACTCACTTACACACACACAGAAGCACACTCACAGACACACACACACAGAAACACACTCACAGACACACACACAGAAGGACAAACACACACACAGAAGCACACTCACAGACACACACACACCCAGAAGCACACTCACAGACACACACACAGAAGCACACTCACAGACACACACACACAGAAACACACTCACAGACACACACACAGAAGCACAAACACACACACAGAAGCACACTCACAGACACACACACACACACCCAGAAGCACACTCACAGACACACACACAGAAGCATACTCACAGATAAACACACACACAGAAGCACACTCACAGACACACACACACAGAAACACACTCACAGACACACACACAGAAGCACACACACGCACACACACACACAGAAGCACACACACACACAGAAGCACACTCACAGTCACATACACAGACACAGAAGCACACTCACAGACACACACATACACACAGAAGCACACTCACAGACACACAAACAGAAGCACACTCACAGACACACACAAACAGAAGCACACTCACAGACACACACAGACACATACACACACAGAAGCACACACACCGACACATACACTCACTGACATACACTCAGAGACACAACCACAGACCTACAGGTTCACACTCAGTGACATACATTCAGAGACACACACACAGACTTACAGGTGCACATTCACTGACATACACTCAGAGACACACACACAGACTTACAGATGCACATTCACTGACATACACTCAGAGACACACACACAGACTTACAGATGCACACTCACTGACATACACTCAGAGACACATGCACAGACTTACAGGTACACACTCACTGACATACACTCAGACACACACACAGACTTACAGGTGCACACTCACTGACATACACTTAGAGACACAAACACAGACTTACAGGTGCACACTCACTGACATACACTCAGACACAAACACAGACTTACAGGTGCACACTCACTGACATACACTCAGAGACACACACACAGACTTACAGGCTCACACTCACTGACAAACACTCAGAGACACATGCACAGACTTACAGGTTCACACTCACTGACATACACTCAGACACAAAAAAAGACTTACAGGTGCACACTCACTGACATACACTCAGACACAAAAAAGACTTACAGGTGCACACTCACTGACATACACTCAGACACAAACACAGACGTACAGGTGCACACTCAGTGACATACTCTCAGAAACAAACACAAACGTACAGGTACACACTCAATGACATACACTCAGACACAAACACAGACGTAAAGGTGCACACTCACTGACATACACTCAGACACAAACACAGACTTACAGGTGCACACTTACTGAAATACACTCAGACACAAACACAGACTTACAGGTTCACACTCACTGACATACACTCAGACACAAAAAAAGACTTACAGGTGCACACTCACTGACATACACTCAGACACAAAAAAGACTTACAGGTGCACACTCACTGACATACACTCAGACACAAACACAGACGTGCAGGTGCACACTCAGTGACATACACTCAGACACACAAACACAGACTGACAGGTGCACACTCACTGACATACACTCAGAGACACACACACAGACTTACAGATGCACACTCACTGACATACACTCAGACACAAACACAGACTTACAGGTGCACACTCACTGACATACACTCAGACACACACACAGACTTACAGGTGCACACTCACTGACATACACTCAGAGACACAAACACAGACTTACAGGTGCACACTCACTGACATACACTCAGAGACAAACACAGACTTACAGGTGCACACTCACTGACATACACTCAGAGACAAACACAGACTTATAGGTGCACACTCACTGACATACACTCAGACACAAACACAGACTTACAGGTGCACACTCACTGACATACACTCAGACACAAACACAGACTTACAGGTGCACACTCACAGACATACACTCAGAGACACACACACAGACCTACAGGTGCACACTCACTGACATACACTCAGAGACAAACACACACCTACAGGTGCACACTCACTGACATACACTCAGAGAAAAACACAGACTTACAGGTGCACACTCACTGACATACACTCAGACACAAACACAGACTTACAGGTGCACACTCACTGACATACACTCAGACACAAACACAGACTTACAGGTGCACACTCACAGACATACACTCAGAGACACACACACAGACTTACAGGTTCACACTCACTGACAAACACTCAGAGACACATGCACAGACTTACAGATGCACACTCAGTGACATACACTCAGAGACACAAACACAGACTTACAAGTGCACACTAACTGACATACACTCAGAGACACAAACACAGACTTACAGGTTCACAATCACTGACATACACTCAGACACAAAAAAAGACTTACAGGTGCACACTCACTGACATACACTCAGACACAAACACAGACGTACAGGTGCACACTCAGTGACATACACTCAGAAACAAACACAGACTTACAGGTACACACTCACTGACATACACTCAGACACACACACAGACTTACAGGTGCACACTCAGTGACATACACTCAGAAACAAACACAGACTTACAGGTTCACACTCACTGACATACACTCAGACACAAAAAAAGACTTACAGGTGCACACTCACTGACATACACTCAGACACAAAAAAGACTTACAGGTGCACACTCACTGACATACACTCAGACACAAACACAGACGTACAGGTGCACACTCAGTGACATACACTCAGAAACAAACACAGACTTACAGGTGCACACTCACTGACATACACTCAGACACACACAGAGACTTACAGGTGCACACTCAGTGACATACACTCAGAAACAAACACAGACGTACAGGTGCACCCTCACTGACATACACTCAGACACAAACACAGACTTACAGGTGCACACTCACTGACATACACTCAGACACAAACACAGACGTACAGGTGCACACTCAGTGACATACACTCAGAAACAAACACAGACTTACAGGTGCACACTCACTGACATACACTCAGAGACACACACACAGACTTACAGGTGCACACTCAGTGACATACACTCAGACACAAACACAGACGTACAGGTGCACACTCAGTGACATACACTCAGAAACAAACACAGACTTACAGGTGCACACTCAGTGACATACACTCAGACACAAACACAGACTTACAGGTGCACACTCACTGACATACACTCAGAGACACACACACAGACTTACAGGTGCACACTCAGTGACATACACTCAGACACAAACACAGACGTACAGGTGCACACTCAGTGACATACACTCAGAAACAAACACAGACTTACAGGTGCACACTCACTGACATACACTCAGACACAAACACAGACTTACAGGTGCACACTCAGTGACATACACTCAGACACAAACACAGACGTGCAGGTGCACACTCAGTGACATACACTCAGAGACACAAACACAGACTTACAGGTGCACACTCACTGACATACACTCAGAGACACACAGACAGACTTACAGATGCACACTCACTGACATACACTCAGACAGAAACACAGACTTACAGGCGCACACTCACTGACATACACTCAGACACACACACAGACTTACAGGTGCACACTCACTGACATACACTCAGAGACACAAACACAGACTTACAGGTGCACACTCACTGACATACACTCAGAGACACACACACAGACTTACAGGTGCACACTCACTGACATACACTCAGAGACAAACACAGACTTTCAGGTGCACACTCACTGACATACACTCAGACACAAACACAGACTTACAGGTGCACACTCACTGACATACACTCAGACACAAACACAGACTTACAGGTGCACACTCACTGACATACACTCAGAGACACACACACAGACCTACAGGTGCACACTCACTGACATACACTCAGAGACAAACACACACCTACAGGTGCACACTCACTGACATACACTCAGAGTCACAAACACACACCTACATGTGGACACTCACTGACATACACTCAGAGACACACATACAGACTTACAGGTGCACACTCACTGACATACACTCAGAGACACACACACAGACTTACAGGTGCACACTCAATGACATACACTCAGAGACACACACACAGACTTACAGGTACACACTCACTGACATACACTCAGACACAAACAAGACTTACAGGTGCACACTGACTGACATACACTCAGACACAACACAGACTTACAGGTGCACACTCACTGATATACACTCAGAGACACAAACACAGACTTACAGGTGCACACTCACTGACATACTCTCAGAGAGACACACACAGATTTACAGGTGCACACTCACTGACATACACTCAGAGACATACACAGACTTACAGGTGCACACTCACTGACATACACTCAGAGACACACACAGACTTACAGGTGCACACTCACTGACATACACTCAGACACAAACCCAGACTTACAGGTGCACACTCACTGATATACACTCAGAGACACAAACACAGACTTACAGGTGCACACTCACTGACATACTCTCAGAGAGACACACACAGACTTACAGGTGCACACTCACTGACATACACTCAGACACAAACACAGACTTACAGGCGCACACTCACTGACATACACTCAGACACAAACACAGATTTACAGGTGCACACTCACTGACATACACTCAGACACAAACACAGACTGACAGGTGCACACTCACTGACATACACTCAGACACAAACACAGACTTACAGGTGCACACTCACTGACATACTCTCAGAGAGACACACACAGACTTACAGGTGCACACTCACTGACATACACTCAGACACAAACACAGACTTACAGGTGCACACTCACTGACATACACTCAGAGACACACACACAGACCTACAGGTGCACACTCACTGACATACACTCAGAGACAAACACAGATTTACAGGTGCACACTCACTGACATACACTCAGACACAAACACAGACTGACAGGTGCACACTCACTGACATACACTCAGACACAAACACAGACTTACAGGTGCACACTCACTGACATACACTCAGAGACACAAACACAGACTTACAGGTACACACTCACTGACATACACTCAGAGACACAAACACAGACTTACAGGTGCACACTCACTGACATACACTCAGACACAAACACAGACTGACAGGTGCACACTCACTGACATACACTCAGACACAAACACAGACTTACAGGTGCACACTCACTGACATACACTCAGAGACAAACACAGATTTACAGGTGCACCCTCACTGACATACACTCAGACACACACACAGACTTACAGGTGCACACTCACTGAAATACACTCAGAGACAAACATAGATTTACAGGTACACCGTCACTGACATACACTCAGACACAAACACAGACTGACAGGTGCACACTCACTGACATACACTCAGAGACACAAACACAGACTTACAGGTGCACACTCACAGACACACACACAGAAGCACACTCACAGACACTTACACACACAGACACACACTCACAGTCAGACGCACACAGAAGCACACTCACAGACACACACACAGAAGCACACTCACAGACACATACACACCCAGAATCACACTCACAGACAGACGCACACAGAAGCACACTCACAGACACACAAACACAGAAGTACACTCACAGACACACACACACACAGAAGCACACTCACAGACACACACACACAGAGGTACACTCACAGACACACACACACACACAGAAGCACACTCACAGGCACACACACACAGAAGCACACTCACAGACACATACATACACAGAAGTACACTCACAGACACACACACACACAGAAGCACACTCACAGACACACACACACAGAAGCACACTCACACTCACACACAGAAGTACACTCACAGACACATATACACACACAGAAGCACACTCACAGACACATACATACACAGAAGTACACTCACAGACACACTCACACACAGAAGTACACTCACAGACACATATACACACACAGAAGCACACTCACAGACACACACACACAGAAGCACACTCAGACACATATACACACAGAAGCACACTCAGACACATATACACACAGAAGCACACTCACTTACACACACACAGAAGCACACTCACAGACACACACACACAGAAACACACTCACAGACACACACACAGAAGGACAAACACACACACAGAAGCACACTCACAGACACACACACACCCAGAAGCACACTCACAGACACACACACAGAAGCACACTCACAGACACACACACACAGAAACACACTCACAGACACACACACAGAAGCACAAACACACACACAGAAGCACACTCACAGACACACACACACACACCCAGAAGCACACTCACAGACACACACACAGAAGCATACTCACAGATAAACACACACACAGAAGCACACTCACAGACACACACACACAGAAACACACTCACAGACACACACACAGAAGCACACACACGCACACACACACACAGAAGCACACACACACACAGAAGCACACTCACAGTCACATACACAGACACAGAAGCACACTCACAGACACACACATACACACAGAAGCACACTCACAGACACACAAACAGAAGCACACTCACAGACACACACAAACAGAAGCACACTCACAGACACACACAGACACATACACACACAGAAGCACACACACCGACACATACACTCACTGACATACACTCAGAGACACAACCACAGACCTACAGGTTCACACTCAGTGACATACATTCAGAGACACACACACAGACTTACAGGTGCACATTCACTGACATACACTCAGAGACACACACACAGACTTACAGGTGCACATTCACTGACATACACTCAGAGACACACACACAGACTTACAGATGCACACTCACTGACATACACTCAGAGACACATGCACAGACTTACAGGTACACACTCACTGACATACACTCAGACACACACACAGACTTACAGGTGCACACTCACTGACATACACTTAGAGACACAAACACAGACTTACAGGTGCACACTCACTGACATACACTCAGACACAAACAAAGACTTACAGGTGCACACTCACTGACATACACTCAGAGACACACACACAGACTTACAGGTTCACACTCACTGACAAACACTCAGAGACACATGCACAGACTTACAGGTTCACACTCACTGACATACACTCAGACACAAAAAAAGACTTACAGGTGCACACTCACTGACATACACTCAGACACAAAAAAGACTTACAGGTGCACACTCACTGACATACACTCAGACACAAACACAGACGTACAGGTGCACACTCAGTGACATACTCTCAGAGACAAACACAGACGTACAGGTACACACTCACTGACATACACTCAGAGACACACACACAGACCTACAGGTGCACACTCACTGACATACACTCAGAGACAAACACACACCTACAGGTGCACACTCACTGACATACACTCAGAGTCACAAACACACACCTACATGTGGACACTCACTGACATACACTCAGAGACACACATACAGACTTACAGGTGCACACTCACCGACATACACTCAGAGACACACACACAGACTTACAGGTGCACACTCAATGACATACACTCAGAGACACACACACAGACTTACAGGTACACACTCACTGACATACACTCAGACACAAACAAGACTTACAGGTGCACACTGACTGACATACACTCAGACACAACACAGACTTACAGGTGCACACTCACTGATATACACTCAGAGACACAAACACAGACTTACAGGTGCACACTCACTGACATACTCTCAGAGAGACACACACAGATTTACAGGTGCACACTCACTGACATACACTCAGAGACATACACAGACTTACAGGTGCACACTCACTGACATACACTCAGAGACACACACAGACTTACAGGTGCACACTCACTGACATACACTCAGACACAAACACAGACTTACAGGTGCACACTCACTGATATACACTCAGAGACACAAACACAGACTTACAGGTGCACACTCACTGACATACTCTCAGAGAGACACACACAGACTTACAGGTGCACACTCACTGACATACACTCAGACACAAACACAGACTTACAGGCGCACACTCACTGACATACACTCAGACACAAACACAGATTTACAGGTGCACACTCACTGACATACACTCAGACACAAACACAGACTTACAGGTGCACACTCACTGACATACTCTCAGAGAGACACACACAGACTTACAGGTGCACACTCACTGACATACACTCAGACACAAACACAGACTTACAGGTGCACACTCACTGACATACACTCAGAGACACACACACAGACCTACAGGTGCACACTCACTGACATACACTCAGAGACAAACACAGATTTACAGGTGCACACTCACTGACATACACTCAGACACAAACACAGACTGACAGGTGCACACTCACTGACATACACTCAGACACAAACACAGACTTACAGGTGCACACTCACTGACATACACTCAGAGACACACACACAGACTTACAGGTACACACTCACTGACATACACTCAGAGACACAAACACAGACTTACAGGTGCACACTCACTGACATACACTCAGACACAAACACAGACTGACAGGTGCACACTCACTGACATACACTCAGACACAAACACAGACTTACAGGTGCACACTCACTGACATACACTCAGAGACAAACACAGATTTACAGGTGCACCCTCACTGACATACACTCAGACACACACACAGACTTACAGGTGCACACTCACTGAAATACACTCAGAGACAAACATAGATTTACAGGTACACCGTCACTGACATACACTCAGACACAAACACAGACTGACAGGTGCACACTCACTGACATACACTCAGAGACACAAACACAGACTTACAGGTGCACACTCACAGACACACACACAGAAGCACACTCACAGACACTTACACACACAGACACACACTCACAGTCAGACGCACACAGAAGCACACTCACAGACACACACACAGAAGCACACTCACAGACACATACACACCCAGAATCACACTCACAGACAGACGCACACAGAAGCACACTCACAGACACACAAACACAGAAGTACACTCACAGACACACACACACACAGAAGCACACTCACAGACACACACACACAGAGGTACACTCACAGACACACACACACACACAGAAGCACACTCACAGGCACACACACACAGAAGCACACTCACAGACACATACATACACAGAAGTACACTCACAGACACACACACACACAGAAGCACACTCACAGACACACACACACAGAAGCACACTCACACTCACACACAGAAGTACACTCACAGACACATATACACACACAGAAGCACACTCACAGACACATACATACACAGAAGTACACTCACAGACACACTCACACACAGAAGTACACTCACAGACACATATACACACACAGAAGCACACTCACAGACACACACACACAGAAGCACACTCAGACACATATACACACAGAAGCACACTCACTTACACACACACAGAAGCACACTCACAGACACACACACACAGAAACACACTCACAGACACACACACAGAAGGACAAACACACACACAGAAGCACACTCACAGACACACACACACCCAGAAGCACACTCACAGACACACACACAGAAGCACACTCACAGACACACACACACAGAAACACACTCACAGACACACACACAGAAGCACAAACACACACACAGAAGCACACTCACAGACACACACACACACACCCAGAAGCACACTCACAGACACACACACAGAAGCATACTCACAGATAAACACACACACAGAAGCACACTCACAGACACACACACACAGAAACACACTCACAGACACACACACAGAAGCACACACACGCACACACACACACAGAAGCACACACACACACAGAAGCACACTCACAGTCACATACACAGACACAGAAGCACACTCACAGACACACACATACACACAGAAGCACATTCACAGACACACAAACAGAAGCACACTCACAGACACACACAAACAGAAGCACACTCACAGACACACACAGACACATACACACACAGAAGCACACACACCGACACATACACTCACTGCCATACACTCAGAGACACAACCACAGACCTACAGGTTCACACTCAGTGACATACATTCAGAGACACACACACAGACTTACAGGTGCACATTC
The DNA here is from genome assembly GCF_047496795.1 of Chiloscyllium punctatum. Lineage (NCBI taxonomy): Eukaryota > Metazoa > Chordata > Chondrichthyes > Orectolobiformes > Hemiscylliidae > Chiloscyllium > Chiloscyllium punctatum. Next base: position 18,339,187 of record NC_092760.1, read on the forward strand.
ACTGACATACACTCAGAGACACACACACAGACTTACAGATGCACATTCACTGACATACACTCAGAGACACACACACAGACTTACAGATGCACACTCACTGACATACACTCAGAGACACATGCACAGACTTACAGGTACACACTCACTGACATACACTCAGACACACACACAGACTTACAGGTGCACACTCACTGACATACACTTAGAGACACAAACACAGACTTACAGGTGCACACTCACTGACATACACTCAGACACAAACACAGACTTACAGGTGCACACTCACTGACATACACTCAGAGACACACACACAGACTTACAGGTTCACACTCACTGACAAACACTCAGAGACACATGCACAGACTTACAGGTTCACACTCACTGACATACACTCAGACACAAAAAAAGACTTACAGGTGCACACTCACTGACATACACTCAGACACAAAAAAGACTTACAGGTGCACACTCACTGACATACACTCAGACACAAACACAGACGTACAGGTGCACACTCAGTGACATACTCTCAGAAACAAACACAGACGTACAGGTACACACTCAATGACATACACTCAGACACAAACACAGACGTACAGGTGCACACTCACTGACATACACTCAGACACAAACACAGACTTACAGGTGCACACTCACTGAAATACACTCAGACACAAACACAGACTTACAGGTTCACACTCACTGACATACACTCAGACACAAAAAAAGACTTACAGGTGCACACTCACTGACATACACTCAGACACAAAAAAGACTTACAGGTGCACACTCACTGACATACACTCAGACACAAACACAGACGTGCAGGTGCACACTCAGTGACATACACTCAGACACACAAACACAGACTGACAGGTGCACACACACTGACATACACTCAGAGACACACACACAGACTTACAGATGCACACTCACTGACATACACTCAGACACAAACACAGACTTACAGGTGCACACTCACTGACATACACTCAGACACACACACAGACTTACAGGTGCACACTCACTGACATACACTCAGAGACACAAACACAGACTTACAGGTGCACACTCACTGACATACACTCAGAGACAAACACAGACTTACAGGTGCACACTCACTGACATACACTCAGAGACAAACACAGACTTATAGGTGCACACTCACTGACATACACTCAGACACAAACACAGACTTACAGGTGCACACTCACTGACATACACTCAGACACAAACACAGACTTACAGGTGCACACTCACAGACATACACTCAGAGACACACACACAGACCTACAGGTGCACACTCACTGACATACACTCAGAGACAAACACACACCTACAGGTGCACACTCACTGACATACACTCAGAGAAAAACACAGACTTACAGGTGCACACTCACTGACATACACTCAGACACAAACACAGACTTACAGGTGCACACTCACTGACATACACTCAGACACAAACACAGACTTACAGGTGCACACTCACAGACATACACTCAGAGACACACACACAGACTTACAGGTTCACACTCACTGACAAACACTCAGAGACACATGCACAGACTTACAGATGCACACTAACTGACATACACTCAGAGACACAAACACAGACTTACAAGTGCACACTAACTGACATACACTCAGAGACACAAACACAGACTTACAGGTTCACAATCACTGACATACACTCAGACACAAAAAAAGACTTACAGGTGCACACTCACTGACATACACTCAGACACAAACACAGACGTACAGGTGCACACTCAGTGACATACACTCAGAAACAAACACAGACTTACAGGTACACACTCACTGACATACACTCAGACACACACACAGACTTACAGGTGCACACTCAGTGACATACACTCAGAAACAAACACAGACTTACAGGTTCACACTCACTGACATACACTCAGACACAAAAAAAGACTTACAGGTGCACACTCACTGACATACACTCAGACACAAAAAAGACTTACAGGTGCACACTCACTGACATACACTCAGACACAAACACAGACGTACAGGTGCACACTCAGTGACATACACTCAGAAACAAACACAGACTTACAGGTGCACACTCACTGACATACACTCAGACACACACAGAGACTTACAGGTGCACACTCAGTGACATACACTCAGAAACAAACACAGACGTACAGGTGCACCCTCACTGACATACACTCAGACACAAACACAGACTTACAGGTGCACACTCACTGACATACACTCAGACACAAACACAGACTTACAGGTGCACACTCACTGACATACACTCAGACACAAACACAGACTTACAGGTGCACACTCACAGACATACACTCAGAGACACACACACAGACCTACAGGTGCACACTCACTGACATACACTCAGAGACAAACACACACCTACAGGTGCACACTCACTGACATACACTCAGAGAAAAACACAGACTTACAGGTGCACACTCACTGACATACACTCAGACACAAACACAGACTTACAGGTGCACACTCACTGACATACACTCAGACACAAACACAGACTTACAGGTGCACACTCACAGACATACACTCAGAGACACACACACAGACTTACAGGTTCACACTCACTGACAAACACTCAGAGACACATGCACAGACTTACAGATGCACACTAACTGACATACACTCAGAGACACAAACACAGACTTACAAGTGCACACTAACTGACATACACTCAGAGACACAAACACAGACTTACAGGTTCACAATCACTGACATACACTCAGACACAAAATAAGACTTACAGGTGCACACTCACTGACATACACTCAGACACAAACACAGACGTACAGGTGCACACTCAGTGACATACACTCAGAAACAAACACAGACTTACAGGTACACACTCACTGACATACACTCAGACACACACACAGACTTACAGGTGCACACTCAGTGACATACACTCAGAAACAAACACAGACTTACAGGTTCACACTCACTGACATACACTCAGACACAAAAAAAGACTTACAGGTGCACACTCACTGACATACACTCAGACACAAAAAAGACTTACAGGTGCACACTCACTGACATACACTCAGACACAAACACAGACGTACAGGTGCACACTCAGTGACATACACTCAGAAACAAACACAGACTTACAGGTGCACACTCACTGACATACACTCAGACACACACAGAGACTTACAGGTGCACACTCAGTGACATACACTCAGAAACAAACACAGACGTACAGGTGCACCCTCACTGACATACACTCAGACACAAACACAGACTTACAGGTGCACACTCACTGACATACACTCAGACACAAACACAGACGTACAGGTGCACACTCAGTGACATACACTCAGAAACAAACACAGACTTACAGGTGCACACTCACTGACATACACTCAGAGACACACACACAGACTTACAGGTGCACACTCAGTGACATACACTCAGACACAAACACAGACGTACAGGTGCACACTCAGTGACATACACTCAGAAACAAACACAGACTTACAGGTGCACACTCAGTGACATACACTCAGACACAAACACAGACTTACAGGTGCACACTCACTGACATACACTCAGAGACACACACACAGACTTACAGGTGCACACTCAGTGACATACACTCAGACACAAACACAGACGTACAGGTGCACACTCAGTGACATACACTCAGAAACAAACACAGACTTACAGGTGCACACTCACTGACATACACTCAGACACAAACACAGACTTACAGGTGCACACTCAGTGACATACACTCAGACACAAACACAGACGTGCAGGTGCACACTCAGTGACATACACTCAGAGACACAAACACAGACTTACAGGTGCACACTCACTGACATACACTCAGAGACACACACACAGACTTACAGATGCACACTCACTGACATACACTCAGACAGAAACACAGACTTACAGGCGCACACTCACTGACATACACTCAGACACACACACAGACTTACAGGTGCACACTCACTGACATACACTCAGAGACACAAACACAGACTTACAGGTGCACACTCACTGACATACACTCAGAGACACACACACAGACTTACAGGTGCACACTCACTGACATACACTCAGAGACAAACACAGACTTTCAGGTGCACACTCACTGACATACACTCAGACACAAACACAGACTTACAGGTGCACACTCACTGACATACACTCAGACACAAACACAGACTTACAGGTGCACACTCACTGACATACACTCAGAGACACACACACAGACCTACAGGTGCACACTCACTGACATACACTCAGAGACAAACACACACCTACAGGTGCACACTCACTGACATACACTCAGAGTCACAAACACACACCTACATGTGGACACTCACTGACATACACTCAGAGACACACATACAGACTTACAGGTGCACACTCACTGACATACACTCAGAGACACACACACAGACTTACAGGTGCACACTCAATGACATACACTCAGAGACACACACACAGACTTACAGGTACACACTCACTGACATACACTCAGACACAAACAAGACTTACAGGTGCACACTGACTGACATACACTCAGACACAACACAGACTTACAGGTGCACACTCACTGATATACACTCTGAGACACAAACACAGACTTACAGGTGCACACTCACTGACATACTCTCAGAGAGACACACACAGATTTACAGGTGCACACTCACTGACATACACTCAGAGACATACACAGACTTACAGGTGCACACTCACTGACATACACTCAGAGACACACACAGACTTACAGGTGCACACTCACTGACATACACTCAGACACAAACACAGACTTACAGGTGCACACTCACTGATATACACTCAGAGACACAAACACAGACTTACAGGTGCACACTCACTGACATACTCTCAGAGAGACACACACAGACTTACAGGTGCACACTCACTGACATACACTCAGACACAAACACAGACTTACAGGTGCACACTCACTGACATACACTCAGACACAAACACAGATTTACAGGTGCACACTCACTGACATACACTCAGACACAAACACAGACTGACAGGTGCACACTCACTGACATACACTCAGACACAAACACAGACTTACAGGTGCACACTCACTGACATACACTCAGAGACACACACACAGACCTACAGGTGCACACTCACTGACATACACTCAGAGACAAACACAGATTTACAGGTGCACACTCACTGACATACACTCAGACACAAACACAGACTGACAGGTGCACACTCACTGACATACACTCAGACACAAACACAGACTTACAGGTGCACACTCACTGACATACACTCAGAGACACAAACACAGACTTACAGGTACACACTCACTGACATACACTCAGAGACACAAACACAGACTTACAGGTGCACACTCACTGACATACACTCAGACACAAACACAGACTGACAGGTGCACACTCACTGACATACACTCAGACACACACACAGACTTACAGGTTCACACTCACTGACATACACTCAGAGACAAACACAGATTTACAGGTGCACCCTCACTGACATACACTCAGACACACACACAGACTTACAGGTGCACACTCACTGAAATACACTCAGAGACAAACATAGATTTACAGGTACACCGTCACTGACATACACTCAGACACAAACACAGACTGACAGGTGCACACTCACTGACATACACTCAGAGACACACACACAGACTTACAGGTGCACACTCACTGACATACACTCAGAGACACATACACACACACACAGAAGCACACTCACAGACACACACACAGAAGCACACTCACAGACACTTACACACACAGACACACACTCACAGTCAGACGCACACAGAAGCACACTCACAGACACACACACAGAAGCACACTCACAGACACATACACACCCAGAATCACACTCACAGACAGACGCACACAGAAGCACACTCACAGACACACAAACACAGAAGTACACTCACAGACACACACACACACAGAAGCACACTCACAGACACACACACACAGAGGTACACTCACAGACACACACACACACACAGAAGCACACTCACAGGCACACACACACAGAAGCACACTCACAGACACATACATACACAGAAGTACACTCACAGACACACACACACACAGAAGCACACTCACAGACACACACACACAGAAGCACACTCACACTCACACACAGAAGTACACTCACAGACACATATACACACATAGAAGCACACTCACAGACACACACACACAGAAGCACACTCAGACACATATACACACAGAAGCACACTCAGACACATATACACACAGAAGCACACTCACTTACACACACACAGAAGCACACTCACAGACACACACACACAGAAACACACTCACAGACACACACACAGAAGCACAAACACACACACAGAAGCACACTCACAGACACACACACACCCAGAAGCACACTCACAGACACACACACAGAAGCACACTCACAGACACACACACACAGAAACACACTCACAGACACACACACAGAAGCACAAACACACACACAGAAGCACACTCACAGACACACACACACACACCCAGAAGCACACTCACAGACACACACACAGAAGCATACTCACAGATAAACACACACACAGAAGCACACTCACAGACACACACACACAGAAACACACTCACAGACACACACACAGAAGCACACACACGCACACACACACACAGAAGCACACACACACACAGAAGCACACTCACAGTCACATACACAGACACAGAAGCACACTCACAGACACACACATACACACAGAAGCACACTCACAGACACACAAACAGAAGGACACTCACAGACACACACAAACAGAAGCACACTCGCAGACACACACACAGAAGCACACACACCGACACATACACTCACTGACATACACTCAGAGACACAACCACAGACCTACAGGTTCACACTCACTGACATACACGCAGAGACACACACACAGACTTACAGGTGCACACTCACTGACATACACTCAGACACACACACAGACTTACAGGTGCACACTCACTGACATACACTCAGAGACACACACACAGACTTACAGATGCACACTCACTGACATACACTCAGAGACACATGCACAGACTTACAGGTACACACTCACTGACATACACTCAGACACACACACAGACTTACAGGTGCACACTCACTGACATACACTTAGAGACACAAACACAGACTTACAGGAGCACACTCACTGACATACACTCAGACACAAACACAGACTTACAGGTGCACGCTCACTGACATACACTCAGACACAAACACAGACTTACAGGTGCACACTCACTGAAATACACTCAGAGACAAACATAGATTTACAGGTGCACCCTCACTGACATACACTCAGACACAAACACAGACTTACAGGTGCACACTCACTGACATACACTCAGACACAAACACAGACTGACAGGTGCACGCTCACTGACATACACTCAGACACAAACACAGACTTACAGGTGCACACTCACTGACATACACTCAGACACAAACACAGACTGACAGGTGCACGCTCACTGACATACACTCAGACACAAACACAGACTTACAGGTGCACACTCACTGAAATACACTCAGAGACAAACATAGATTTACAGGTGCACCCTCACTGACATACACTCAGAGACACAAACACAGACTGACAGGTGCACACTCACTGACATACACTCAGACACACACACAGACTTACAGGTGCACACTCACTGACATACACTCAGACACAAACACAGACTGACAGGTGCACGCTCACTGACATACACTCAGAGACAAACACAGACTTACAGGTGCACACTCACTGAAATACACTCAGAGACAAACATAGATTTACAGGTGCACCCTCACTGACATACACTCAGAGACACAAACACAGACTGACAGGTGCACACTCACTGACATACACTCAGACACACACACAGACTGACAGGTGCACGCTCACTGACATACACTCAGACACAAACACAGACTTACAGGTGCACACTCACTGAAATACACTCAGAGACAAACATAGATTTACAGGTGCACCCTCACTGACATACACTCAGAGACACAAACACAGACTTACAGGTGCACACTCACAGACACACACACAGAAGCACACTCACAGAGACTTACACACACAGACACACACTCACAGACAGACGCACACAGAAGCACACTCACAGACACACACACAGAAGCACACTCACAGACACATACACACCCAGAATCACACTCACAGACAGACGCACACAGAAGCACACTCACAGACACACAAACACAGAAGTACACTCACAGACACACACACACACACAGAAGCACACTCACAGACACACACACACAGAGGTACACTCACAGACACACACACACACACAGAAGCACACTCACAGGCACACACACACAGAAGCACACTCACAGACACATACATACACAGAAGTACACTCACAGACACACACACACACAGAAGCACACTCACAGACACACACACACAGAAGCACACTCACACTCACACACAGAAGTACACTCACAGACACATATACACACACAGAAGCACACTCACAGACACACACACACAGAAGCACACTCAGACACATATACACACAGAAGCACACTCAGACACATATACACACAGAAGCACACTCACTTACACACACACAGAAGCACACTCACAGACACACACACACAGAAACACACTCACAGACACACACACAGAAGCACAAACACACACACAGAAGCACACTCACAGACACACACGCACCCAGAAGCACACTCACAGACACACACACAGAAGCACACTCACAGACACACACACACAGAAACACACTCACAGACACACACACAGAAGCACAAACACACACACAGAAGCACACTCACAGACACACACACACACCCAGAAGCACACTCACAGACAAACACACAGAAGCATACTCACAGATAAACACACACACAGAAGCACACTCACAGACACACACACACAGAAACACACTCACAGACACACACACAGAAGCACACACACGCACACACACACACAGAAGCACACACACACACAGAAGCACACTCACAGTCACATACACAGACACAGAAGCACACTCACAGACACACACATACACACAGAAGCACACTCACAGACACACAAACAGAAGCACACTCACAGACACACACAAACAGAAGCACACTCGCAGACACACACACAGAAGCACACACACCGACACATACACTCACTGACATACACTCAGAGACACAACCACAGACCTACAGGTTCACACTCACTGACATACACGCAGAGACACACACACAGACTTACAGGTGCACACTCACTGACATACACTCAGACACACACACAGACTTACAGGTGCACACTCACTGACATACACTCAGAGACACACACACAGACTTACAGATGCACACTCACTGACATACACTCAGAGACACATGCACACACTTACAGGTACACACTCACTGACATACACTCAGACACACACACAGACTTACAGGTGCACACTCACTGACATACACTTAGAGACACAAACACAGACTTACAGGTGCACACTCACTGACATACACTCAGACACAAACACAGACTTACAGGTGCACACTCACTGACATACACTCAGAGACACACACACAGACTTACAGGTTCACACTCACTGACAAACACTCAGAGACACATGCACAGACTTACAGGTGCACACTCACTGACATACACTCAGAGACACAAACACAGACTTACAGGTTCACACTCACTGACATACACTCAGACACAAAAAAAGACTTACAGGTGCACACTCACTGACATACACTCAGACACAAAAAAGACTTACAGGTGCACACTCACTGACATACACTCAGACACAAACACAGACGTACAGGTGCACACTCACTGACATACACTCAGACACAAACACAGACTTACAGGTGCACACTCAGTGACATACACTCAGACACAAACACAGACTGACGGGGGAACACTCACTGACATACACTCAGAGACACACACAGAGACCTACAGGTGCACACTCACTGACATACACTCAGACACAAACACAGACTTACAGGTGCACACTCACTGACATACACTCAGACACAAACACAGACTTACAGGTGCACACTCACTGACATACACTCAGAGACACACACACAGACTGACATGTGCACACTCACTGACATACACTCAGAGACACAAACACAGAATTACAGGTGCACACTCACAGACACACACACAGAAGCACACTCACAGACACTTACACACACAGACACACACTCACAGACAAACGCACACAGAAGCACACTCACAGACACACACACAGAAGCACACTCACAGACACATACACACCCAGAATCACACTCACAGACAGACGCACACAGAAGCACACTCACAGACACACAAACACAGAAGTACACTCACAGACACACACACACACACAGAAGCACACTCACAGACACACACACACAGAGGTACACTCACAGACACACACACACACACAGAAGCACACTCACAGGCACACACACACAGAAGCACACTCACAGACACATACATACACAGAAGTACACTCACAGACACACACACACACAGAAGCACACTCACAGACACACACACACAGAAGCACACTCACACTCACACACAGAAGTACACTCACAGACACATATACACACACAGAAGCACACTCACTTACACACACACAGAAGCACACTCACAGACACACACACACAGAAACACACTCACAGATAAACACACACACAGAAGCACACTCACAGATAAACACACACACAGAAACACACTCACAGACACACACACAGAAGCACACACACGCACACACACACACAGAAGCACACACACACACAGAAGCACACTCACAGTCACATACACAGACACAGAAGCACACTCACAGACACACACATACACACAGAAGCACACTCACAGACACACAAACAGAAGCACACTCACAGACACCACAGACACATACACACACAGAAGCACACACACCGACACATACACTCACTGACATACACTCAGAGACACAACCACAGACCTACAGGTTCACACTCACTGACATACACTCAGAGACACACACACAGACTTACAGGTGCACACTCACTGACATACACTCAGACACACACACAGACTTACAGGTGCACACTCACTGACATACACTCAGAGACACACACACAGACTTACAGATGCACACTCACTGACATACACTCAGAGACACATGCACAGACTTACAGGTACACACTCACTGACATACACTCAGAGACACACACACAGACTTACAGATGCACACTCACTGACATACACTCAGAGACACATGCACAGACTTACAGGTACACACTCACTGACATACACTCAGACACACACACAGACTTACAGGTGCACACTCACTGACATACACTTAGAGACACAAACACAGACTTACAGGTGCACACTCACTGACATACACTCAGACACAAACACAGACTTACAGGTGCACACTCACTGACATACACTCAGAGACACACACACAGACTTACAGGTTCACACTCACTGACAAACACTCAGAGACACATGCACAGACTTACAGGTGCACACTCACTGACATACACTCAGACACAAACACAGACTTACAGGTTCACACTCACTGACATACACTCAGACACAAACACAGACGTACAGGTGCACACTCAGTGACATACACTCAGAAACAAACACAGACGTACAGGTGCACACTCACTGACATACACTCAGAGACACACACACAGACTTACAGGTGCACACTCAGTGACATACACTCAGACACAAACACAGACGTACAGGTGCACACTCACTGACATACACTCAGACACAAACACAGACTTACAGGTGCACACTCAGTGACATACACTCAGACACAAACACAGACGTGCAGGTGCACACTCAGTGAAATACACTCAGAGACACAAACACAGACTGACAGGTGCACACTCACTGACATACACTCAGAGACACACACACAGACTTACAGATGCACACTCACTGACATACACTCAGACACAAACACAGACTTACAGGTGCACACTCACTGACATACACTCAGACACACACACAGACTTACAGGTGCACACTCATTGACATACACTCAGAGACACAAACACAGACTTACAGGTTCACACTCACTGACATACACTCAGACACAAAAAAGGACTTACAGGTGCACACTCACTGACATACACTCAGACACAAAAAAGACTTACAGATGCACACTCACTGACATACACTCAGACACAAACACAGACGTACAGGTGCACACTCAGTGACATACACTCAGAGACACACACACAGACTTACAGGTGCACACTCAGTGACATACACTCAGACACAAACACAGACGTACAGGTGCACACTCACTGACATACACTCAGACACAAACACAGACTTACAGGTGCACACTCAGTGACATACACTCAGACACAAACACAGACGTGCAGGTGCACACTCAGTGACATACACTCAGACACACAAACACAGACTGACAGGTGCACACTCACTGACATACACTCAGAGACGCACACACAGACTTACAGATGCACACTCACTGACATACACTCAGAGACACATGCACAGACTTACAGGTACACACTCACTGACATACACTCAGACACACACACAGACTTACAGGTGCACACTCACTGACATACACTTAGAGACACAAACACAGACTTACAGGTGCACACTCACTGACATACACTCAGACACAAACACAGACTTACAGGTGCACACTCACTGACATACACTCAGAGACACACACACAGACTTACAGGTTCACACTCACTGACAAAGACTCAGAGACACATGCACAGACTTACAGGTGCACACTCACTGACATACACTTAGAGACACAAACACAGACTTACAGGTTCACACTCACTGACATATACTCAGACACAATAAAAGACTTACAGGTGCACACTCACTGACATACACTCAGACACAAAAAAGACTTACAGGTGCACACTCACTGACATACACTCAGACACAAACACAGACGTACAGGTGCACACTCAGTGACATACACTCAGAAACAAACACAGACGTACAGGTGCACACTCACTGACATACACTCAGAGACACACACACAGACTTACAGGTGCACACTCAGTGACATACACTCAGACACAAACACAGACGTACAGGTGCACACTCACTGACATACACTCAGACACAAACACAGACTTACAGGTTCACACTCACTGACATACACTCAGACACAAACACAGACGTACAGGCGCACACTCAGTGACATACACTCAGAGACACACACACAGACTTACAGGTGCACACTCAGTGACATACACTCAGACACAAACACAGACGTACAGGTGCACACTCACTGACATACACTCAGACACAAACACAGACTTACAGGTGCACACTCAGTGACATACACTCAGACACAAATACAGACGTGCAGGTGCACACTCAGTGACATACACTCAGAGACACAAACACAGACTGACAGGTGCACACTCACTGACATACACTCAGAGACACACACACAGACTTACAGATGCACACTCACTGACATACACTCAGAGACACATGCACAGACTTACAGGTACACACTCACTGACATACACTCAGACACACACACAGACTTACAGGTGCACACTCACTGACATACACTCAGAGACACACACACAGACTTACAGATGCACACTCACTGACATACACTCAGAGACACATGCACAGACTTACAGGTACACACTCACTGACATACACTCAGACACACACACAGACTTACAGGTGCACACTCACTGACATACACTTAGAGACACAAACACAGACTTACAGGTGCACACTCACTGACATACACTCAGACACAAACACAGACTTACAGGTGCACACTCACTGACATACACTCAGAGACACACACACAGACTTACAGGTTCACACTCACTGACAAACACTCAGAGACACATGCACAGACTTACAGGTGCACACTCACTGACATACACTCAGACACAAACACAGACTTACAGGTTCACACTCACTGACATACACTCAGACACAAACACAGACGTACAGGTGCACACTCAGTGACATACACTCAGAAACAAACACAGACGTACAGGTGCACACTCACTGACATACACTCAGAGACACACACACAGACTTACAGGTGCACACTCAGTGACATACACTCAGACACAAACACAGACGTACAGGTGCACACTCACTGACATACACTCAGACACAAACACAGACTTACAGGTGCACACTCAGTGACATACACTCAGACACAAACACAGACGTGCAGGTGCACACTCAGTGAAATACACTCAGAGACACAAACACAGACTGACAGGTGCACACTCACTGACATACACTCAGAGACACACACACAGACTTACAGATGCACACTCACTGACATACACTCAGACACAAACACAGACTTACAGGTGCACACTCACTGACATACACTCAGACACACACACAGACTTACAGGTGCACACTCATTGACATACACTCAGAGACACAAACACAGACTTACAGGTTCACACTCACTGACATACACTCAGACACAAAAAAGGACTTACAGGTGCACACTCACTGACATACACTCAGACACAAAAAAGACTTACAGATGCACACTCACTGACATACACTCAGACACAAACACAGACGTACAGGTGCACACTCAGTGACATACACTCAGAGACACACACACAGACTTACAGGTGCACACTCAGTGACATACACTCAGACACAAACACAGACGTACAGGTGCACACTCACTGACATACACTCAGACACAAACACAGACTTACAGGTGCACACTCAGTGACATACACTCAGACACAAACACAGACGTGCAGGTGCACACTCAGTGACATACACTCAGACACACAAACACAGACTGACAGGTGCACACTCACTGACATACACTCAGAGACGCACACACAGACTTACAGATGCACACTCACTGACATACACTCAGAGACACATGCACAGACTTACAGGTACACACTCACTGACATACACTCAGACACACACACAGACTTACAGGTGCACACTCACTGACATACACTTAGAGACACAAACACAGACTTACAGGTGCACACTCACTGACATACACTCAGACACAAACACAGACTTACAGGTGCACACTCACTGACATACACTCAGAGACACACACACAGACTTACAGGTTCACACTCACTGACAAAGACTCAGAGACACATGCACAGACTTACAGGTGCACACTCACTGACATACACTTAGAGACACAAACACAGACTTACAGGTTCACACTCACTGACATATACTCAGACACAATAAAAGACTTACAGGTGCACACTCACTGACATACACTCAGACACAAAAAAGACTTACAGGTGCACACTCACTGACATACACTCAGACACAAACACAGACGTACAGGTGCACACTCAGTGACATACACTCAGAAACAAACACAGACGTACAGGTGCACACTCACTGACATACACTCAGAGACACACACACAGACTTACAGGTGCACACTCAGTGACATACACTCAGACACAAACACAGACGTACAGGTGCACACTCACTGACATACACTCAGACACAAACACAGACTTACAGGTTCACACTCACTGACATACACTCAGACACAAACACAGACGTACAGGCGCACACTCAGTGACATACACTCAGAGACACACACACAGACTTACAGGTGCACATTCAGTGACATACACTCAGACACAAACACAGACGTACAGGTGCACACTCACTGACATACACTCAGACACAAACACAGACTTACAGGTGCACACTCAGTGACATACACTCAGACACAAATACAGACGTGCAGGTGCACACTCAGTGACATACACTCAGAGACACAAACACAGACTGACAGGTGCACACTCACTGACATACACTCAGAGACACACACACAGACTTACAGATGCACACTCACTGACATACACTCAGAGACACATGCACAGACTTACAGGTACACACTCACTGACATACACTCAGACACACACACAGACTTACAGGTGCACACTCACTGACATACACTTAGAGACACAAACACAGACTTACAGGTGCACACTCACTGACATACACTCAGACACAAACACAGACTTACAGGTGCACACTCACTGACATACACTCAGAGACACACACACAGACTTACAGGTTCACACTCACTGACAAACACTCAGAGACACATGCACAGACTTACAGGTGCACACTCACTGACATACACTCAGAGACACATGCACAGACTTACAGGTACACACTCACTGACATACACTCAGACACACACACAGACTTACAGGTGCACACTCACTGACATACACTTAGAGACACAAACACAGACTTACAGGTGCACACTCACTGACATACACTCAGACACAAACACAGACTTACAGGTGCACACTCACTGACATACACTCAGAGACACACACACAGACTTACAGGTTCACACTCACTGACAAACACTCAGAGACACATGCACAGACTTACAGGTGCACACTCACTGACATACACTCAGACACAAACACAGACTTACAGGTTCACACTCACTGACATACACTCAGACACAAAAAAAGACTTACAGGTGCACACTCACTGACATACACTCAGACACAAACACAGACTTACAGGTGCACACTCACTGACATACACTCAGACACAAACACAGACGTACAGGTGCACACTCAGTGACATACACTCAGAAACAAACACAGACGTACAGGTGCACACTCACTGACATACACTCAGAGACACACACACAGACTTACAGGTGCACACTCAGTGACATACACTCAGACACAAACACAGACTTACAGGTGCACACTCACTGACATACACTCAGACACAAACACAGACTTACAGGTGCACACTCAGTGACATACACTCAGACACAAACACAGACGTGCAGGTGCACACTCAGTGAAATACACTCAGAGACACAAACACAGACTGACAGGTGCACACTCACTGACATACACTCAGAGACACACACACAGACTTACAGATGCACACTCACTGACATACACTCAGACACAAACACAGACTTACAGGTGCACACTCACTGACATACACTCAGACACACACACAGACTTACAGGTGCACACTCATTGACATACACTCAGAGACACAAACACAGACTTACAGGTTCACACTCACTGACATACACTCAGACACAAAAAAGGACTTACAGGTGCACACTCACTGACATACACTCAGACACAAAAAAGACTTACAGATGCACACTCACTGACATACACTCAGACACAAACACAGACGTACAGGTGCACACTCAGTGACATACACTCAGAGACACACACACAGACTTACAGGTGCACACTCAGTGACATACACTCAGACACAAACACAGACTTACAGGTGCACACTCAGTGACATACACTCAGAGACACACACACAGACTTACAGATGCACACTCACTGACATACACTCAGACACAAACACAGACGTACAGGTGCACACTCAGTGACATACACTCAGAGACACACACACAGACTTACAGGTGCACACTCAGTGACATACACTCAGACACAAACACAGACGTACAGGTGCACACTCACTGACATACACTCAGACACAAACACAGACTTACAGGTGCACACTCAGTGACATACACTCAGACACAAACACAGACGTGCAGGTGCACACTCAGTGACATACACTTAGAGACACAAACACAGACTGACAGGTGCACACTCACTGACATACACTCAGAGACACACACACAGACTTACAGATGCACACTCACTGACATACACTCAGAGACACATGCACAGACTTACAGGTACATACTCACTGACATACACTCAGACACACACACAGACTTACAGGTGCACACTCACTGACATACACTTAGCGACACAAACACAGACTTACAGGTGCACACTCACTGACATACACTCAGACACAAACACAGACTTACAGGTGCACACTCACTGACATACACTCAGAGACACACACACAGACTTACAGGTTCACACTCACTGACAAACACTCAGAGACACATGCACAGACTTACAGGTGCACACTCACTGACATACACTCAGAGACACAAACACAGACTTACAGGTTCACACTCACTGACATATACTCAGACACAAAAAAAGACTTACAGGTGCACACTCACTGACATACACTCAGACACAAAAAAGACTTACAGGTGCACACTCACTGACATACACTCAGACACAAACACAGACGTACAGGTGCACACTCAGTGACATACACTCAGAAACAAACACAGACGTACAGGTGCACACTCACTGACATACACTCAGAGACACACACACAGACTTACAGGTGCACACTCAGTGACATACACTCAGACACAAACACAGACGTACAGGTGCACACTCACTGACATACACTCAGACACAAACACAGACTTACAGGTGCACACTCAGTGACATACACTCAGACACAAACACAGACGTACAGGTGCACACTCAGTGACATACACTCAGAGACACACACACAGACTTACAGGTGCACACTCAGTGACATACACTCAGACACAAACACAGACGTACAGGTGCACACTCACTGACATACACTCAGACACAAACACAGACTTACAGGTGCACACTCAGTGACATACACTCAGACACAAACACGGACGTGCAGGTGCACACTCAGTGACATACACTCAGAGACACAAACACAGACTGACAGGTGCACACTCACTGACATACACTCAGAGACACACACACAGACTTACAGATGCACACTCACTGACATACACTCAGAGACACATGCACAGACTTACAGGTACACACTCACTGACATACACTCAGACACACACACAGACTTACAGGTGCACACTCACTGACATACACTTAGAGACACAAACACAGACTTACAGGTGCACACTCACTGACATACACTCAGACACAAACACAGACTTACAGGTGCACACTCACTGACATACACTCAGAGACACACACACAGACTTACAGGTTCACACTCACTGACAAACACTCAGAGACACATGCACAGACTTACAGGTGCACACTCACTGACATACACTCAGAGACACAAACACAGACTTACAGGTTCACACTCACTGACATATACTCAGACACAAAAAAAGACTTACAGGTGCACACTCACTGACATACACTCAGACACAAACACAGACGTAGAGGTGCACACTCAGTGACATACACTCAGAAACAAACACAGACGTACAGGTGCACACTCACTGACATACACTCAGACACACACACAGACTTACAGGTGCACACTCACTGACATACACTTAGAGACACAAACACAGACTTACAGGTGCACACTCACTGACATACACTCAGACACAAACACAGACTTACAGGTGCACACTCACTGACATACACTCAGAGACACACACACAGACTTACAGGTTCACACTCACTGACAAAGACTCAGAGACACATGCACAGACTTACAGGTGCACACTCACTGACATACACTCAGAGACACAAACACAGACTTACAGGTTCACACTCACTGACATATACTCAGACACAATAAAAGACTTACAGGTGCACACTCACTGACATACACTCAGACACAAAAAAGACTTACAGGTGCACACTCACTGACATACACTCAGACACAAACACAGACGTACAGGTGCACACTCAGTGACATACACTCAGAAACAAACACAGACGTACAGGTGCACACTCACTGACATACACTCAGAGACACACACACAGACTTACAGGTGCACACTCAGTGACATACACTCAGACACAAACACAGACGTACAGGTGCACACTCACTGACATACACTCAGACACAAACACAGACTTACAGGTTCACACTCACTGACATACACTCAGACACAAACACAGACGTACAGGCGCACACTCAGTGACATACACTCAGAGACACACACACAGACTTACAGGTGCACACTCAGTGACATACACTCAGACACAAACACAGACGTACAGGTGCACACTCACTGACATACACTCAGACACAAACACAGACTTACAGGTGCACACTCAGTGACATACACTCAGACACAAATACAGACGTGCAGGTGCACACTCAGTGACATACACTCAGAGACACAAACACAGACTGACAGGTGCACACTCACTGACATACACTCAGAGACACACACACAGACTTACAGATGCACACTCACTGACATACACTCAGAGACACATGCACAGACTTACAGGTACACACTCACTGACATACACTCAGACACACACACAGACTTACAGGTGCACACTCACTGACATACACTTAGAGACACAAACACAGACTTACAGGTGCACACTCACTGACATACACTCAGACAAAAACACAGACTTACAGGTGCACACTCACTGACATACACTCAGAGACACACACACAGACTTACAGGTTCACACTCACTGACAAACACTCAGAGACACATGCACAGACTTACAGGTGCACACTCACTGACATACACTCAGAGACACATGCACAGACTTACAGGTACACACTCACTGACATACACTCAGACACACACACAGACTTACAGGTGCACACTCACTGACATACACTTAGAGACACAAACACAGACTTACAGGTGCACACTCACTGACATACACTCAGACACAAACACAGACTTACAGGTGCACACTCACTGACATACACTCAGAGACACACACACAGACTTACAGGTTCACACTCACTGACAAACACTCAGAGACACATGCACAGACTTACAGGTGCACACTCACTGACATACACTCAGACACAAACACAGACTTACAGGTTCACACTCACTGACATACACTCAGACACAAAAAAGACTTACAGGTGCACACTCACTGACATACACTCAGACACAAACACAGACTTACAGGTGCACACTCACTGACATACACTCAGACACAAACACAGACGTACAGGTGCACACTCAGTGACATACACTCAGAAACAAACACAGACGTACAGGTGCACACTCACTGACATACACTCAGAGACACACACACAGACTTACAGGTGCACACTCAGTGACATACACTCAGACACAAACACAGACGTACAGGTGCACACTCACTGACATACACTCAGACACAAACACAGACTTACAGGTGCACACTCAGTGACATACACTCAGACACAAACACAGACGTGCAGGTGCACACTCAGTGAAATACACTCAGAGACACAAACACAGACTGACAGGTGCACACTCACTGACATACACTCAGAGACACACACACAGACTTACAGATGCACACTCACTGACATACACTCAGACACAAACACAGACTTACAGGTGCACACTCACTGACATACACTCAGACACACACACAGACTTACAGGTGCACACTCATTGACATACACTCAGAGACACAAACACAGACTTACAGGTTCACACTCACTGACATACACTCAGACACAAAAAAGGACTTACAGGTGCACACTCACTGACATACACTCAGACACAAAAAAGACTTACAGATGCACACTCACTGACATACACTCAGACACAAACACAGACGTACAGGTGCACACTCAGTGACATACACTCAGAGACACACACACAGACTTACAGGTGCACACTCAGTGACATACACTCAGACACAAACACAGACTTACAGGTGCACACTCAGTGACATACACTCAGAGACACACACACAGACTTACAGATGCACACTCACTGACATCCACTCAGACACAAACACAGACGTACAGGTGCACACTCAGTGACATACACTCAGAGACACACACACAGACTTACAGGTGCACACTCAGTGACATACACTCAGACACAAACACAGACGTACAGGTGCACACTCACTGACATACACTCAGACACAAACACAGACTTACAGGTGCACACTCAGTGACATACACTCAGACACAAACACAGACGTGCAGGTGCACACTCAGTGACATACACTCAGAGACACAAACACAGACTGACAGGTGCGCACTCACTGACATACACTCAGAGACACACACACAGACTTACAGATGCACACTCACTGACATACACTCAGAGACACATGCACAGACTTACAGGTACATACTCACTGACATACACTCAGACACACACACAGACTTACAGGTGCACACTCACTGACATACACTTAGAGACACAAACACAGACTTACAGGTGCACACTCACTGACATACACTCAGACACAAACACAGACTTACAGGTGCACACTCACTGACATACACTCAGAGACACACACACAGACTTACAGGTTCACACTCACTGACAAACACTCAGAGACACATGCACAGACTTACAGGTGCACACTCACTGACATACACTCAGAGACACAAACACAGACTTACAGGTTCACACTCACTGACATATACTCAGACACAAAAAAAGACTTACAGGTGCACACTCACTGACATACACTCAGACACAAAAAAGACTTACAGGTGCACACTCACTGACATACACTCAGACACAAACACAGACGTACAGGTGCACACTCAGTGACATACACTCAGAAACAAACACAGACGTACAGGTGCACACTCACTGACATACACTCAGAGACACACACACAGACTTACAGGTGCACACTCAGTGACATACACTCAGACACAAACACAGACGTACAGGTGCACACTCACTGACATACACTCAGACACAAACACAGACTTACAGGTGCACACTCAGTGACATACACTCAGACACAAACACAGACGTACAGGTGCACACTCAGTGACATACACTCAGAGACACACACACAGACTTACAGGTGCACACTCAGTGACATACACTCAGACACAAACACAGACGTACAGGTGCACACTCACTGACATACACTCAGACACAAACACAGACTTACAGGTGCACACTCAGTGACATACACTCAGACACAAACACGGACGTGCAGGTGCACACTCAGTGACATACACTCAGAGACACAAACACAGACTGACAGGTGCACACTCACTGACATACACTCAGAGACACACACACAGACTTACAGATGCACACTCACTGACATACACTCCGAGACACATGCACAGACTTACAGGTACACACTCACTGACATACACTCAGACACACACACAGACTTACAGGTGCACACTCACTGACATACACTTAGAGACACAAACACAGACTTACAGGTGCACACTCACTGACATACACTCAGACACAAACACAGACTTACAGGTGCACACTCACTGACATACACTCAGAGACACACACACAGACTTACAGGTTCACACTCACTGACAAACACTCAGAGACACATGCACAGACTTACAGGTGCACACTCACTGACATACACTCAGAGACACAAACACAGACTTACAGGTTCACACTCACTGACATATACTCAGACACAAAAAAAGACTTACAGGTGCACACTCACTGACATACACTCAGACACAAACACAGACGTAGAGGTGCACACTCAGTGACATACACTCAGAAACAAACACAGACGTACAGGTGCACACTCACTGACATACACTCAGAGACACACACACAGACTTACAGGTGCACACTCAGTGACATACACTCAGACACAAACACAGACGTACAGGTGCACACTCACTGACATACACTCAGACACAAACACAGACTTACAGGTGCACACTCAGTGACATATACTCAGACACAAACACAGACGTGCAGGTGCACACTCACTGACATACACTCAGAGACACATGCACAGACTTACAGGTACACACTCACTGACATACACTCAGACACAAACACAGACTTACAGGTGCACACTCACTGACATACACTTAGAGACACAAACACAGACGTACAGGTGCACACTCACTGACATACACTCAGACACAAACACAGACTTACAGGTGCACACTCACTGACATACACTCAGAGACACACACACAGACTTACAGGTTCACACTCACTGACAAACACTCAGAGACACATGCACAGACTTACAGGTGCACACTCACTGACATACACTCAGAGACACAAACACAGACTTACAGGTTCACACTCACTGACATACACTCAGACACAAAAAAAGACTTACAGGTGCACACTCACTGACATACACTCAGACACAAAAAAGACTTACAGGTGCACACTCACTGACATACACTCAGACACAAACACAGACGTACAGGTGCACACTCAGTGACATACACTCAGAAACAAACACAGACGTACAGGTGCACACTCACTGACATACACTCAGAGACACACACACAGACTTACAGGTGCACACTCAGTGACATACACTCAGACACAAACACAGACGTACAGGTGCACACTCACTGACATACACTCAGACACAAACACAGACTTACAGGTGCACACTCAGTGACATACACTCAGACACAAACACAGACGTGCAGGTGCACACTCAGTGAAATACACTCAGAGACACAAACACAGACTGACAGGTGCACACTCACTGACATACACTCAGAGACACACACACAGACTTACAGATGCACACTCACTGACATACACTCAGACACAAACACAGACTTACAGGTGCACACTCACTGACATACACTCAGACACACACACAGACTTACAGGTGCACACTCACTGACATACACTCAGAGACACAAACACAGACTTACAGGTTGACACTCACTGACATACACTCAGAGACACAAACACAGACTTACAGGTGCACACTCACTGACATACACTCAGACACATAAAGACTTACAGATGCACACTCACTGACATACACTCAGACACAAACACAGACGTACAGGTGCACACTCAGTGACATACACTCAGAGACACACACACAGACTTACAGGTGCACACTCAGTGACATACACTCAGACACAAACACAGACGTACAGGTGCACACTCACTGACATACACTCAGGCACAAACACAGACTTACAGGTGCACACTCAGTGACATACACTCAGACACAAACACAGACGTGCAGGTGCACACTCAGTGACATGCACTCAGAGACACAAACACAGACTGACAGGTGCACACTCACTGACATACACTCAGAGACACACACAGACTTACAGGTGCACACTCACTGACATACACTCAGAGAGAAACACAGACTTACAGGTGCACACTCACTGACATACACTCAGACACAAACACAGACTTACAGGTGCACACTCACTGACATACACTCAGACACACACACAGACTTACAGGTGCACACTCACTGACATACACTCAGAGACACAAACACAGACTTACAGGTGCACACTCACTGACATACACTCAGAGACAAACACAGACTTACAGGTGCACACTCACTGACATACACTCAGACACAAACACAGACTTACAGGTGCACACTCACTGACATACACTCAGACACAAACACAGACTTACAGGTGCACACTCACAGACATACACTCAGAGACACACACACAGACTTACAGGTGCACACTCACTGACATACACTCAGAGACAAACACACACCTACAGGTGCACACTCACTGACATACACTCAGAGACACAAACACAGACTTACAGGTGCACACTCACTGACATACACTCAGAGACAAACACAGACTTACAGGTGCACACTCACTGACATACACTCAGACACAAACACAGACTTACAGGTGCACACTCACTGACATACACTCAGACACAAACACAGACTTACAGGTGCACACTCACAGACATACACTCAGAGACACACACACAGACTTACAGGTGCACACTCAGTGACATACACTCAGACACAAACACAGACGTGCAGGTGCACACTCAGTGACATGCACTCAGAGACACAAACACAGACTTACAGGTGCACACTCACTGACATACACTCAGAGACAAACACAGACTTACAGGTGCACACTCACTGACATACACTCAGAGAGAAACACAGACTTACAGGTGCACACTCACTGACATACACTCAGACACAAACACAGACTTACAGGTGCACACTCACTGACATACACTCAGACACACACACAGACTTACAGGTGCACACTCACTGACATACACTCAGAGACACAAACACAGACTTACAGGTGCACACTCACTGACATACACTCAGAGACAAACACAGACTTACAGGTGCACACTCACTGACATACACTCAGACACAAACACAGACTTACAGGTGCACACTCACTGACATACACTCAGACACAAACACAGACTTACAGGTGCACACTCACAGACATACACTCAGAGACACACACACAGACTTACAGGTGCACACTCACTGACATACACTCAGAGACAAACACACACCTACAGGTGCACACTCACTGACATACACTCAGAGACAAACACAGACTTACAGGTGCACACTCACTGACATACCCTTAGACACAATCACAGACTTACAGGTGCACACTCACTGACATACACTCAGACACAAACACAGACTTACAGGTGCACACTCACAGACATACAGTCAGAGACACACACACAGACTTACAGGTTCTCACTCACTGACAAACACTCAGAGACACATGCACAGACTTACAGGTGCACACTCACTGACATACACTCAGAGACACAAACACAGACTTACAGGTTCACACTCACTGACATACACTCAGACACAATAAAAGACTTACAGGTGCACACTCACTGACATACACTCAGACACAAAAAAGACTTACAGGTGCACACTCACTGACATACACTCAGACACAAACACAGACGTACAGGTGCACACTCAGTGACATACACTCAGAAACAAACACGGACGTACAGGTGCACACTCACTGACATACACTCAGAGACACACACACAGACTTACAGGTGCACACTCAGTGACATACAGTCAGACACAAACACAGACGTACAGGTGCACACTCACTGACATACACTCAGACACAAACACAGACGTACAGGTGCACACTCACTGACATACACTCAGAGACACACACACAGACTTACAGATGCACACTCACTGACATACACTCAGACACAAACACAGACTTACAGGCGCACACTCACTGACATGCACTCAGACACACACACAGACTTACAGGTGCACACTCACTGACATACACTCAGAGACACAAACACAGACTTACAGGTGCACACTCACTGACATACACTCAGACACAAACACAGACTTACAGGTGCACACTCACTGACATACACTCAGTCACAAACACAGACTTACAGGTGCACACTCACAGACATACACTCAGAGACACACACACAGACCTACAGGTGCACACTCACTGACATACACTCAGAGACAAACACACACCTACAGGTGCACACTCACTGACATACACTCAGAGTCACAAACACACACCTACATGTGGACACTCACTGACATACACTCAGAGACACACATACAGACTTACAGGTGCACACTCACTGACATACACACAGAGACACACACACAGACTTACAGGTGCACACTCACTGACATACACTCAGACACAAACACAGACTTACAGGTGCACACTCACTGACATACACTCAGACACAAACACAGACTTACAGGTGCACACTCACTGACATACACTCAGAGACACACACACAGACTTACAGGTTCACACTCACTGACAAACACTCAGAGACACATGCACAGACATACAGGTGCACACTCACTGACATACACTCAGAGACACAAACACAGACTTACAGGTTCACACTCACTGACATATACTCAGACACAAAAAAAGACTTACAGGTGCACACTCACTGACATACACTCAGACACAAACACAGACGTAGAGGTGCACACTCAGTGACATACACTCAGAAACAAACACAGACGTACAGGTGCACACTCACTGACATACACTCAGAGACACACACACAGACTTACAGGTGCACACTCAGTGACATACACTCAGACACAAACACAGACGTACAGGTGCACACTCACTGACATACACTCAGACACAAACACAGACTTACAGGTGCACACTCAGTGACATATACTCAGACACAAACACAGACGTGCAGGTGCACACTCACTGACATACACTCAGAGACACATGCACAGACTTACAGGTACACACTCACTGACATACACTCAGACACAAACACAGACTTACAGGTGCACACTCACTGACATACACTTAGAGACACAAACACAGACGTACAGGTGCACACTCACTGACATACACTCAGACACAAACACAGACTTACAGGTGCACACTCACTGACATACACTCAGAGACACACACACAGACTTACAGGTTCACACTCACTGACAAACACTCAGAGACACATGCACAGACTTACAGGTGCACACTCACTGACATACACTCAGAGACACAAACACAGACTTACAGGTTCACACTCACTGACATACACTCAGACACAAAAAAAGACTTACAGGTGCACACTCACTGACATACACTCAGACACAAAAAAGACTTACAGGTGCACACTCACTGACATACACTCAGACACAAACACAGACGTACAGGTGCACACTCAGTGACATACACTCAGAAACAAACACAGACGTACAGGTGCACACTCACTGACATACACTCAGAGACACACACACAGACTTACAGGTGCACACTCAGTGACATACACTCAGACACAAACACAGACGTACAGGTGCACACTCACTGACATACACTCAGACACAAACACAGACTTACAGGTGCACACTCAGTGACATACACTCAGACACAAACACAGACGTGCAGGTGCACACTCAGTGAAATACACTCAGAGACACAAACACAGACTGACAGGTGCACACTCACTGACATACACTCAGAGACACACACACAGACTTACAGATGCACACTCACTGACATACACTCAGACACACACACAGACTTACAGGTGCACACTCACTGACATACACTCAGAGACACAAACACAGACTTACAGGTTGACACTCACTGACATACACTCAGAGACACAAACACAGACTTACAGGTGCACACTCACTGACATACACTCAGACACATAAAGACTTACAGATGCACACTCAGTGACATACACTCAGACACAAACACAGACGTACAGGTGCACACTCAGTGACATACACTCAGAGACACACACACAGACTTACAGGTGCACACTCAGTGACATACACTCAGACACAAACACAGACGTACAGGTGCACACTCACTGACATACACTCAGACACAAACACAGACTTACAGGTGCACACTCAGTGACATACACTCAGACACAAACACAGACGTGCAGGTGCACACTCAGTGACATACACTCAGAGACACAAACACAGACTGACAGGTGCACACTCACTGACATACACTCAGAGACACACACACAGACTTACAGGTACACACTCACTGACATACACTCAGAGACAAACACAGACTTACAGGTGCACACTCACTGACATACACTCAGACACAAACACAGACTTACAGGTGCACACTCACTGACATACACTCAGACACAAACACAGACTTACAGGTGCACACTCACAGACATACACTCAGACACACACACAGACTTACAGGTGCACACTCACTGACATACACTCAGAGACACAAACACAGACTTACAGGTGCACACTCACTGACATACACTCAGAGACAAACACAGACTTACAGGTGCACACTCACTGACATACACTCAGACACAAACACAGACTTACAGGTGCACACTCACTGACATACACTCAGACACAAACACAGACTTACAGGTGCACACTCACAGACATACACTCAGAGACACACACACAGACTTACAGGTGCACACTCACTGACATACACTCAGAGACAAACACACACCTACAGGTGCACACTCACTGACATACACTCAGAGACAAACACAGACTTACAGGTGCACACTCACTGACATACCCTTAGACACAATCACAGACTTACAGGTGCACACTCACTGACATACACTCAGACACAAACACAGACTTACAGGTGCACACTCACAGACATACAGTCAGAGACACACACACAGACTTACAGGTTCTCACTCACTGACAAACACTCAGAGACACATGCACAGACTTACAGGTGCACACTCACTGACATACACTCAGAGACACAAACACAGACTTACAGGTTCACACTCACTGACATACACTCAGACACAATATAAGACTTACAGGTGCACACTCACTGACATACACTCAGACACAAAAAAGACTTACAGGTGCACACTCACTGACATACACTCAGACACAAACACAGACGTACAGGTGCACACTCAGTGACATACACTCAGAAACAAACACGGACGTACAGGTGCACACTCACTGACATACACTCAGAGACACACACACAGACTTACAGGTGCACACTCAGTGACATACAGTCAGACACAAACACAGACGTACAGGTGCACACTCACTGACATACACTCAGACACAAACACAGACGTACAGGTGCACACTCACTGACATACACTCAGAGACACACACACAGACTTACAGATGCACACTCACTGACATACACTCAGACACAAACACAGACTTACAGGCGCACACTCACTGACATGCACTCAGACACACACACAGACTTACAGGTGCACACTCACTGACATACACTCAGAGACACAAACACAGACCTACAGGTGCACACTCACTGACATACACTCAGAGACAAACACAGACTTACAGGTGCACACACACTGACATAAACTCAGACACAAACACAGATTTACAGGTGCACACTCACTGACATACACTCAGAGACAAACACAGACTTACAGGTGCACACTCACTGACATACACTCAGACACAAACACAGACTTACAGGTGCACACTCACTGACATACACTCAGTCACAAACACAGACTTACAGGTGCACACTCACAGACATACACTCAGAGACACACACACAGACCTACAGGTGCACACTCACTGACATACACTCAGAGATAAACACACACCTACAGGTGCACACTCACTGACATACACTCAGAGTCACAAACACACACCTACATGTGGACACTCACTGACATACACTCAGAGACACACATACAGACTTACAGGTGCACACTCACTGACATACACACAGAGACACACACACAGACTTACAGGTGCACACTCACTGATATACACTCAGAGACACAAACACAGACTTACAGGTTCACACTCACTGACATACTCTCAGAGAGACACACACAGACTTACAGGTGCACACTCACTGACATACACTCAGACACAAACACAGTCTTACACGTGCAAACTCACTGACATACACTCAGACACAAACACAGATTTACAGGTGCACACTCACTGACATACACTCAGAGACACACACACAGACTTACAGGTGCACACTCACTGACATACACTCAGAGACACACACACAGACTTACAGGTGCACACTCACTGACATACACTCAGAGACAAACACAGATTTACAGGTGCACACTCACTGACATACACTCAGAGACACAAACACAGACTTACAGGTGCACACTCACTGACATACACTCAGACACAAACACAGACTGACAGGTGCACACTCACTGACATACACTCAGACACAAACACAGACTTACAGGTGCACACTCACTGACATACACTCAGAGACACACACACAGACTTACAGGTGCACACTCACTGACATACACTCAGAGACAAACACAGATTTACAGGTGCACACTCACTGACATACACTAAGAGACACAAACACAGACTTACAGGTGCACACTCACTGACATACACTCAGACACAAACACAGA
Organism: Chiloscyllium punctatum; assembly: GCF_047496795.1. Classification (NCBI taxonomy): domain Eukaryota; kingdom Metazoa; phylum Chordata; class Chondrichthyes; order Orectolobiformes; family Hemiscylliidae; genus Chiloscyllium; species Chiloscyllium punctatum. The sequence goes on from NC_092760.1 coordinate 18,370,722, forward strand.
CTGACAGGTGCACACTCACTGACATACACTCAGACACAAACACAGACTTACAGGTGCACACTCACTGACATACACTCAGAGACACACACACAGACTTACAGGTGCACACTCACTGACATACACTCAGACACAAACACAGACTTACAGGTGCACACTCACTGACATACACTCAGACACAAACACAGACTTACAGGTGCACACTCACTGACATACACTCAGAGACACACACACAGACTTACAGGTGCACACTCACTGACATACACTCAGAGACAAACACAGATTTACAGGTGCACACTTACTGACATACACTCAGACACAAACACAGACTTACAGGTGCACACTCACTGACATACACTCAGACACAAACACAGACTTACAGGTGCACACTCACTGACATACACTCAGACACAAACACAGACTTACAGGTGCACACTCACTGACATACACTCAGAGACACACACACAGACTTACAGGTGCCCACTCACTGAAATACACTCAGAGACAAACACAGATTTACAGGTGCACACTCACTGACATACACTCAGACACAAGCACAGACTTACAGGTGCACACTTACTGACATACACTCAGACACAAACACAGACTGACAGGTGCACACTCACTGACACACACACAGAAGCACACTCACCGACACTTACACACACAGACACACACTCACAAGCACACATGCACAGAGAAGCACAGTCACAGACACACACACACACAGAAGCACACTCACAGACACACACACAGAAGCACACTCACAGACACACACACACAGAAGCACACTCACAGACACATACACACACAGAAGCACACTCACAGACACATACACACAGAAGTATACTCACAGACACACACATACACACAGAAGCACACTCACAGACACACACACAGAAGCACACTCACAGACACATACAAACCCAGAATCACACTCACAGACAGACGCACACAGAAGCACACTCACAGACACACAAACACAGAAGTACACTCACACACACACACACACACACACACACACAAGCACATTCACAGACACACAGAAGCACACTCATAGACACATACACGCACAGAAGCACACTCACTGACACATGCACACACACACACGTATGCACGCTCACAGACACACTTACACACAGAAGGACACTCACAGACACACACACACACAGATTCACACTCACAGACACACACACAGAAGCACACTCACACACACACACACACACACAGTGACGCACACGCACAGACACACACACACAGAAGTACACGCACAGACACACACACACAGAAGCACAGCCACAGACACACACACAGACACACACCCACAGACACATACACACCCACAGACAGATAGACAGACAGACAGACACACACACACACACACACAGAAGCACACTCACAGACAGACGCACACAGAAGCACACTCACAGACACATACACACACAGAAGCACACTCACAGACACATACACACAGACGTACACTCACAGACACACACACACACAGAAGCACACTCACAGACACTTACACACACACAGAAGCACACTCACAGACACACACATACACAGAGAAGCACACTCACAGACACACACACAGAAGCACACTCACAGACACACACACACAGAAGCACACTCACAGAGACATACACACAGAAGCACACTCACAGACACATACACAAACAGAAACACACTCACAGACACATACACACAGAAGTATACTCACAGACACACACATACACACAGAAGCACACTCACAGACACATACACACACACACAGAAGCACACTCACAGACACACACACAGAAGCACACTCACAGACACTTACACACACAGACACACACTCACAGACAGACGCACACAGAAGCACACTCACAGACACACAAACACAGAAGTACACTCACAGACACACACACACACACACAGAAGGACACTCACAGACACACACACACAGAGGTACACTCACAGACACACACACACACACAGAAGCACACTCACAGGCACACACACACAGAAGCACACTCACAGACACATGCATACACAGAAGTACACTCACAGACACACACACACACACACAGAAGCACACTCACAGACACACACACACAGAAGCACACTCACACTCACACACAGAAGTACACTCACAGACACATATACACACACAGAAGCACACTCACAGACACACACACACAGAAGCACACTCAGACACATATACACACAGAAGCACACTCAGACACATATACACACAGAAGCGCACTCACTTACACACACACAGAAGCACACTCACAGACACACACACACAGAAGCACACTCACAGACACATACACACACAGAAGCACACTCACAGACACATACACACAGAAGTATACTCACAGACACACACATACACACAGAAGCACACTCACAGACACACACACAGAAGCACACTCACAGACACATACACACCCAGAATCACACTCACAGACAGACGCACACAGAAGCACACTCACAGACACACAAACACAGAAGTACACTCACACACACACACACACACACACACACAAGCACATTCACAGACACACAGAAGCACACTCATAGACACATACACGCACAGAAGCACACTCACTGACACATGCACACACACACACGTATGCACGCTCACAGACACACTTACACACAGAAGGACACTCACAGACACACACACACACAGATTCACACTCACAGACACACACACAGAAGCACACTCACACACACACACACACACACAGTGACGCACACTCACAGACACACACACACAGAAGCACAATCACAGGCACACACACACACACAGAAGCACACTCACAGACACACAAACACAGAAGTACACTCACACACACACACACACACACACACAAGCACATTCACAGACACACAGAAGCACACTCATAGACACATACACGCACAGAAGCACACTCACTGACACATGCACACACACACACGTATGCACGCTCACAGACACACTTACACACAGAAGGACACTCACAGACACACACACACACAGATTCACACTCACAGACACACACACAGAAGCACACTCACACACACACACACACAGTGACGCACACGCACAGACACACACACACAGAAGTACACGCACAGACACACACACACAGAAGCACAGCCACAGACACACACACAGACACACACCCACAGACACATACACACCCACAGACAGATAGACAGACACACACACACACACACACACAGAAGCACACTCACAGACAGACGCACACAGAAGCACACTCACAGACACATACACACACAGAAGCACACTCACAGACACATACACACAGACGTACACTCACAGACACACACACACACAGAAGCACACTCACAGACACTTACACACACACAGAAGCACACTCACAGACACACACATACACAGAGAAGCACACTCACAGACACACACACAGAAGCACACTCACAGACACACACACACAGAAGCACACTCACAGAGACATACACACACAGAAGCACACTCACAGACACATACACAAACAGAAACACACTCACAGACACATACACACAGAAGTATACTCACAGACACACACATACACACAGAAGCACACTCACAGACACACACACAGAAGCACACTCACAGACACTTACACACACAGACACACACTCACAGACAGACGCACACAGAAGCACACTCACAGACACACAAACACAGAAGTACACTCACAGACACACACACACACACACAGAAGGACACTCACAGACACACACACACAGAGGTACACTCACAGACACACACACACACACAGAAGCACACTCACAGGCACACACACACAGAAGCACACTCACAGACACATGCATACACAGAAGTACACTCACAGACACACACACACACACACAGAAGCACACTCACAGACACACACACACAGAAGCACACTCACACTCACACACAGAAGTACACTCACAGACACATATACACACACAGAAGCACACTCACAGACACACACACACAGAAGCACACTCAGACACATATACACACAGAAGCACACTCAGACACATATACACACAGAAGCGCACTCACTTACACACACACAGAAGCACACTCACAGACACACACACACAGAAACACACTCACAGACACACACACAGAAGCACAAACACACACACAGAAGCACACTCACAGACACACACACACCCAGAAGCACACTCACAGACACACACACAGAAGCACACTCACAGATAAACACACACACAGAAGCACACTCACAGACACACACACACAGAAACACACTCACAGACACACGCACAGAAGCACACACACGCACACATACACACAGAAGCACACACACACACAGAAGCACACTCACAGTCACATACACAGACACAGAAGCACACTCACAGACACACACATACACACAGAAGCACACTCACAGACACACAAACAGAAGCACACTCACAGACACACACAAACAGAAGCACACTCACAGACACATACACACACAGAAGCACACACACCGACACATACACTCACTGACATACACTCAGAGACACAACCACAGACCTACAGGTTCACACTCACTGACATACACTCAGACACACACACACAGACTTACAGGTGCACACTCACTGACATACACTCAGACACACACACAGACTTACAGGTGCACACTCACTGAAATACACTCAGAGACACACACACAGACTTACAGATGCACACTCACTGACATACACTCAGAGACACATGCACAGACTTACAGGTACACACTCACTGACATACACTCAGACACACACACAGACTTACAGGTGCACACTCACTGACATACACTTAGAGACACAAACACAGACTTACAGGTGCACACTCACTGACATACACTCAGACACAAACACAGACTTACAGGTGCACACTCACTGACATACACTCAGAGACACACACACAGACTTACAGGTTCACACTCACTGACAAACACTCAGAGACACAAACACAGACTTACAGGTTCACACTCACTGACATACAGTCAGACACAAAAAAAGACTTACAGGTGCACACTCACTGACATACACTCAGACACAAAAAAGACTTACAGGTGCACACTCACTGACATACACTCAGACACAAACACAGACGTACAGGTGCACACTCAGTGACATACACTCAGACACAAACACAGACGTACAGGTGCACACTCACTGACATACACTCAGAGACACACACACAGACTTACAGATGCACACTCACTGACATACACTCAGACACAAACACAGACTGACAGGTGCACACTCACTGACATACACTCAGAGACACACACACAGACGTACAGGTGCACACTCACTGACATACACTCAGACACAAACACAGACGTACAGGTGCACACTCACTGACATACACTCAGACACAAACACAGACTTACAGGTACACACTCACTGACATACACTCAGACACAAACACAGACGTGCAGGTGCACACTCAGTGACATACACTCAGAGACACAAACACAGACTGACAGGTGCACACTCACTGACATACACTCAGAGACACACACACAGACTTACAGATGCACACTCACTGACATACACTCAGACACAAACACAGACTTACAGGTGCACACTCACTGACATACACTCAGACACACACACAGACTTACAGGTGCACACTCACTGACATACACTCAGAGACACAAACACAGACTTACAGGTGCACACTCACTGACATACACTCAGAGACACAAACACAGACTTACAGGTGCACACTCACTGACATACACTCAGAGACACACACACAGACTTACAGGTGCACACTCACTGACATACACTCAGAGACACACACACAGACTTAAAGGTACACACTCACTGACATACACTCAGACACAAACACAGACTTACAGGTGCACACTCACTGACATACACTCAGACACAAACACAGACTTACAGGTGCACACTCACTGACATACACTCAGACACAAACACAGACTTACAGGTGCACACTCACTGACATACACTCAGACACACACACAGACTTACAGGTGCACACTCACTGACATACACTCAGACACAAACACAGACTTACAGGTGCACACTCAGTGACATACACTCAGACACAAACACAGACTTACAGGTGCACACTCACTGACATACACTCAGAGACAAACACAGACTTACAGGTGCACACTCACTGACATACACTCAGAGACACAAACACAGACTTACAGGTGCACACTCACTGACATACACTCAGAGACACAAACACAGACTTACAGGTGCACACTCACTGACATACACTCAGAGACACACACACAGACTTACAGGTGCACACTCACTGACATACACTCAGAGACACACACACAGACTTAAAGGTACACACTCACTGACATACACTCAGACACAAACACAGACTTACAGGTGCACACTCACTGACATACACTCAGACACAAACACAGACTTACAGGTGCACACTCACTGACATACACTCAGAGACACACACACAGACTTACAGGTGCACACTCACTGACATACACTCAGACACACACACAGACTTACAGGTGCACACTCACTGACATACACTCAGACACAAACACAGACTTACAGGTGCACACTCAGTGACATACACTCAGACACAAACACAGACTTACAGGTGCACACTCACTGACATACACTCAGAGACAAACACAGACTTACAGGTGCACACTCACTGACATACACTCAGACACAAACACAGACTTACAGGTGCACACTCACTGACATACACTCAGACACAAACACAGACTTACAGGTGCACACTCACAGACATACACTCAGAGACACACACACAGACCTACAGGTGCACACTCACTGACATACACTCAGAGACAAACACACACCTACAGGTGCACACTCACTGACATACACTCAGAGTCACAAACACACACCTACATGTGGACACTCACTGACATACACCCAGAGACACACATACAGACTTACAGGTGCACACTCACTGACATACACTCAGAGACACACACACAGACTTACAGGTGCACACTCAATGACATACACTCAGTGACACACACACAGACTTACAGGTACACACTCACTGACATACACTCAGACACAAACAAGACTTACAGGTGCACACTCACTGACATACACTCAGAGAGACACACACAGACTTACAGGTGCACACTCACTGACATACACTCAGAGAGACACACACAGACTTACAGATGCACACTCACTGACATACACTCAGACACACAAACACAGACTTACAGGTGCACACTCACTGATATACACTCAGAGACACAAACACAGACTTACAGGTGCACACTCACTGACATACTCTCAGGGAGACACACACAGACTTACAGGTGCACACTCACTGACATACACTCAGAGACAAACACAGACTTACAGGTGCACACTCACAGACATACACTCAGAGACACACACAGACTTACAGGTGCACACTCACTGACATACACTCAAACACAAACACAGACTTACAGGTGCAAACTCAATGACATACACTCAGACACAAACACAGATTTACAGGTGCACACTCACTGACATACACTCAGAGACACACACACAGACTTACAGGTGCACACTCACTGACATACACTCAGAGACACACACACAGATTTACAGGTGCACACTCACTGACATACACTCAGACACAAACACAGACTTACAGGTGCACACTCACTGACATACACTCAGACACAAACACAGACTTACAGGTGCACACTCACTGACATACACTCAGAGACACACACAGACTTACAGGTGCACACTCACTGACATACACTCAGACACAAACACAGACTTACAGGTGCACACTCACTGACATACCCTCAGAGACAAACACAGATTTACAGGTGCACCCTCACTGACATACACTCAGACACACACACAGACTTACAGGTGCACACTCACTGAAATACACTCAGAGACAAACACAGACTGACAGGTGCACACTCACTGACATACACTCAGAGACACAAACACAGACTTACAGGTGCACACTCACAGACACACACACAGAAGCACACTCACAGACACTTACACACACAGACACACACTCACAGACAGACGCACACAGAAGCACACTCACAGACACACACACAGAAGCACACTCACAGACACATACACACCCAGAATCACACTCACAGACAGACGCACACAGAAGCACACTCACAGACACACAAACACAGAAGTACACTCACAGACACACACACACACACACAGAAGCACACTCACAGACACACACACACAGAGGTACACTCACAGACACACACACACACACAGAAGCACACTCACAGGCACACACACACAGAAGCACACTCACAGACACATGCATACACAGAAGTACACTCACAGACACACACACACACACACAGAAGCACACTCACAGACACACACACACAGAAGCACACTCACACTCACACACAGAAGTACACTCACAGACACACACACACAGAAGCACACTCAGACACATATACACACAGAAGCACACTCACTTACACACACACAGAAGCACACTCACTTACACACACACAGAAGCACACTCACAGACACACACACACAGAAACACACTCACAGACACACACACAGAAGGACAAACACACACACAGAAGCACACTCACAGACACACACACACCCAGAAGCACACTCACAGACACACACACAGAAGCACACTCACAGACACACACACACAGAAACACACTCACAGACACACACACAGAAGCACAAACACACACACAGAAGCACACTCACAGACACACACACACCCAGAAGCACACTCACAGACACACACACAGAAGCACACTCACAGACACACACACACACACCCAGAAGCACACTCACAGACACACACACAGAAGCATACTCACAGATAAACACACACACAGAAGCACACTCACAGACACACACACACAGAAACACACTCACAGACACACACACAGAAGCACACACACGCACACACACACACAGAAGCACACACACACACAGAAGCACACTCACAGTCACATACACAGACACAGAAGCACACTCACAGACACACACATACACACAGAAGCACACTCACAGACACACAAACAGAAGCACACTCACAGACACACACAAACAGAAGCACACTCACAGACACACACAGACACATACACACACAGAAGCACACACACCGACACATACACTCACTGACATACACTCAGAGACACAACCGCAGACCTACAGGTGCACACTCACTGACATACACGCAGAGACACACACACAGACTTACAGGTGCACACTCACTGACATACACTCAGACACACACACAGACTTACAGGTGCACACTCACTGACATACACTCAGAGACACACACACAGACTTACAGATGCACACTCACTGACATACACTCAGAGACACATGCACAGACTTACAGGTACACACTCACTGACATACACTCAGACACACACACAGACTTACAGGTGCACACTCACTGACATAAACTTAGAGACACAAACACAGACTTACAGGTGCACACTCACTGACATACACTCAGACACAAACACAGACTTACAGGTGCACACTCACTGACATACACTCAGAGACACACACACAGACTTACAGGTTCACCCTCACTGACAAACACTCAGAGACACATGCACAGACTTACAGGTGCACACTCACTGACATACACTCAGAGACACAAACACAGACTTACAGGTTCACACTCACTGACATACACTCAGACACAAAAAAAGACTTACAGGTGCACACTCACTGACATACACTCAGACACAAAAAAGACTTACAGGTGCACACTCACTGACATACACTCAGACACAAACACAGACGTACAGGTGCACACTCAGTGACATGCACTCAGAAACAAACACAGACGTACAGGTGCACACTCACTGACATACACTCAGAGACACACACACAGACTTACAGGTGCACACTCAGTGACATACACTCAGACACAAACACAGACGTACAGTTGCACACTCACTGACATACACTCAGACACAAACACAGACGTGCAGGTGCACACTCAGTGACATACACTCAGAGACACAAACACAGACTGACAGGTGCACACTCACTGACATACACTCAGAGACACACACACAGACTTACAGGTGCACACTCACTGACATACACTCAGACACAAACACAGACCTACAGGTGCACACTCACTGACATACATTCAGACACAAACACAGACTTACAGGTGCACACTCACTGACATACACTCAGAGACACACACACAGACTTACAGGTGCACACTCACTGACATACACTCAGAGACAAACACAGATTTACAGGTGCACACTCACTGACATACACTCAGACACAAACACAGACATACAGGTGCACACTCACTGACATACACTCAGATACAAACACAGACTTACAGGTGCACACTCACTGACATACACTCAGACACAAACACAGACTTACAGGTGCACACTCACTGACATACACTCAGAGACAAACACAGATTTACAGGTGCACACTCACTGACATACACTCAGACACAAACACAGACTGACAGGTGCACACTCACTGACATACACTCAGAGACACAAACACAGACTTGCAGGTGCACACTCACAGACACTTACACACACAGACACACACTCACAGACAGACGCACACAGAACCACACTCACAGACACACACACAGAAGCACACTCACAGACACATACACACCCAGAATCACACTCACAGACAGACGCACACAGAAGCACACTCACAGACACACAAACACAGAAGTACACTCACAGACACACACACACACAGAAGCACACTCACAGACACACACACACAGAGGTACACTCACAGACACACACACACACACACAGAAGCACACTCACAGGCACACACACACAGAAGCACACTCACAGACACATACATACACAGAAGTACACTCACAGACACACACACACACAGAAGCACACTCACAGACACACACACACAGAAGCACACTCACAGACACATACATACCCAGAAGTACACTCACAGACACACACACACAGAAGTACACTCACAGACACATATACACACACAGAAGCACACTCACAGACACACACACACAGAAGCACACTCAGACACATATACACACAGAAGCACACTCAGACACATATACACACAGAAGCACACTCACTTACACACACACAGAAGCACACTCACTTACACACACACAGAAGCACACTCACAGACACACACACACAGAAACACACTCACAGACACACACACAGAAGGACAAACACACACACAGAAGCACACTCACAGACACACACACACCCAGAAGCACACTCACAGACACACACACAGAAGCACACTCACAGACACACACACACAGAAACACACTCACAGACACACACACAGAAGCACAAACACACACACAGAAGCACACTCACAGACACACACACACACACCCAGAAGCACACTCACAGACACACACACAGAAGCATACTCACAGATAAACACACACACAGAAGCACACTCACAGACACACACACACAGAAACACACTCACAGACACACACACAGAAGCACACACACGCACACACACACACAGAAGCACACACACACACAGAAGCACACTCACAGTCACATACACAGACACAGAAGCACACTCACAGACACACACATACACACAGAAGCACACTCACAGACACACACAAACAGAAGCACACTCACAGACACACACAGACACATACACACACAGAAGCACACACACCGACACATACACTCACTGACATACACTCAGAGAAACAACCACAGACCTACAGGTTCACACTCACTGACATACATTCAGAGACACACACACAGACTTACAGGTGCACATTCACTGACATACACTCAGAGACACACACACAGACTTACAGATGCACATTCACTGACATACACTCAGAGACACACACACAGACTTACAGATGCACACTCACTGACATACACTCAGAGACACATGCACAGACTTACAGGTACACACTCACTGACATACACTCAGACACACACACAGACTTACAGGTGCACACTCACTGACATACACTTAGAGACACAAATACAGACTTACAGGTGCACACTCACTGACATACACTCAGACACAAACACAGACTTACAGGTGCACACTCACTGACATACACTCAGAGACACACACACAGACTTACAGGTTCACACTCACTGACAAACACTCAGAGACACATGCACAGACTTACAGGTGCACACTCACTGACATACACTCAGAGACACAAACACAGACTTACAGGTTCACACTCACTGACATACACTCAGACACAAAAAAAGACTTACAGGTGCACACTCACTGACATACACTCACACACAAAAAAGACTTACAGGTGCACACTCACTGACATACACTCAGACACAAACACAGACGTACAGGTGCACACTCAGTGACATACACTCAGACACAAACACAGACGTACAGGTGCACACTCACTGACATACACTCAGACACAAACACAGACTTACAGGTGCACACTCAGTGACATACACTCAGACACAAACACAGACGTGCAGGTGCACACTCAGTGACATACACTCAGACACACAAACACAGACTGACAGGTGCACACTCACTGACATACACTCAGAGACACACACACAGACTTACAGATGCACACTCACTGACATACACTCAGAGACACAAACACAGACTTACAGGTGCACACTCACTGACATACACTCAGAGACAAACACAGACTTACAGGTGCACAGTCACTGACATATACTCAGAGACAAACACAGACTTACAGGTGCACACTCACTGACATACACTCAGACACAAACACAGACTTACAGGTGCACACTCACTGACATACACTCAGACACAAACACAGACTTACAGGTGCACACTCACAGACATACACTCAGAGACACACACACAGACCTACAGGTGCACACTCACTGACATACACTCAGAGACAAACACACACCTACAGGTGCACACTCACTGACATACACTCAGAGAAAAACACAGACTTACAGGTGCACACTCACTGACATACACTCAGACACAAACACAGACTTACAGGTGCACACTCAGTGACATACACTCAGACACAAACACAGACGTGCAGGTGCACACTCAGTGACATACACTCAATCACACAAACACAGACTGACAGGTGCACACTCACTGACATACACTCAGAGACACACACACAGACTTACAGATGCACACTCACTGACATACACTCAGACACAAACACAGACTTACAGGTGCACACTCAGTGACATACACTCAGACACAAACACAGACGTGCAGGTGCACACTCAGTGACATACACTCAATCACACAAACACAGACTTACAGGTGCACACTCACAGACATACACTCAGAGACACACACACAGACTTACAGGTTCACACTCACTGACAAACACTCAGAGACACATGCACAGACTTACAGGTGCACACTAAATGACATACACTCAGAGACACAAACACAGACTTACAGGTTCACACTCACTGACATACACTCAGACACAAAAAAAGACTTACAGGTGCACACTCACTGACATACACTCAGACACAAAAAAGACTTACAGGTGCACACTCACTGACATACACTCAGACACAAACACAGACGTACAGGTGCACACTCAGTGACATACACTCAGAAACAAACACAGACTTACAGGTGCACACTCACTGACATACACTCAGACACACACACAGACTTACAGGTGCACACTCAGTGACATACACTCAGAGACACAAACACAGACTTACAGGTTCACACTCACTGACATACACTCAGACACAAAAAAAGACTTACAGGTGCACACTCACTGACATACACTCAGACACAAAAAAGACGTACAGGTGCACACTCACTGACATACACTCAGACACAAACACAGACGTACAGGTGCACACTCAGTGACATACACTCAGAGACACACACACAGACTTACAGGTGCACACTCAGTGACATACACTCAGACACAAACACAGACGTACAGTTGCACACTCACTGACATACACTCAGACACAAACACAGACGTGCAGGTGCACACTCAGTGACATACACTCAGAGACACAAACACAGACTGACAGGTGCACACTCACTGACATACACTCAGAGACACACACACAGACTTACAGGTGCACACTCACTGACATACACTCAGACACAAACACAGACTTACAGGTGCACACTCACTGACATACACTCAGACACAAACACAGACTTACAGGTGCACACTCACTGACATACACTCAGAGACACACACACAGACTTACAGGTGCACACTCACTGACATACACTCAGAGACAAACACAGACTTACAGGTGCACACTCACTGACATACACTCAGACACAAACACAGACTTACAGGTGCACACTCAGTGACATACACTCAGACACAAACACAGACGTGCAGGTGCACACTCAGTGACATACACTCAGACACACAAACACAGACTGACAGGTGCACACTCACTGACATACACTCAGAGACACACACACAGACTTACAGATGCACACTCACTGACATACACTCAGAGACACAAACACAGACTTACAGGTGCACACTCACTGACATACACTCAGAGACAAACACAGACTTACAGGTGCACAGTCACTGACATATACTCAGAGACAAACACAGACTTACAGGTGCACACTCACTGACATACACTCAGACACAAACACAGACTTACAGGTGCACACTCACTGACATACACTCAGACACAAACACAGACTTACAGGTGCACACTCACAGACATACACTCAGAGACACACACACAGACCTACAGGTGCACACTCACTGACATACACTCAGAGACAAACACACACCTACAGGTGCACACTCACTGACATACACTCAGAGAAAAACACAGACTTACAGGTGCACACTCACTGACATACACTCAGACACAAACACAGACTTACAGGTGCACACTCAGTGACATACACTCAGACACAAACACAGACGTGCAGGTGCACACTCAGTGACATACACTCAATCACACAAACACAGACTGACAGGTGCACACTCACTGACATACACTCAGAGACACACACACAGACTTACAGATGCACACTCACTGACATACACTCAGACACAAACACAGACTTACAGGTGCACACTCAGTGACATACACTCAGACACAAACACAGACGTGCAGGTGCACACTCAGTGACATACACTCAATCACACAAACACAGACTTACAGGTGCACACTCACAGACATACACTCAGAGACACACACACAGACTTACAGGTTCACACTCACTGACAAACACTCAGAGACACATGCACAGACTTACAGGTGCACACTAAATGACATACACTCAGAGACACAAACACAGACTTACAGGTTCACACTCACTGACATACACTCAGACACAAAAAAAGACTTACAGGTGCACACTCACTGACATACACTCAGACACAAAAAAGACTTACAGGTGCACACTCACTGACATACACTCAGACACAAACACAGACGTACAGGTGCACACTCAGTGACATACACTCAGAAACAAACACAGACTTACAGGTGCACACTCACTGACATACACTCAGACACACACACAGACTTACAGGTGCACACTCAGTGACATACACTCAGAGACACAAACACAGACTTACAGGTTCACACTCACTGACATACACTCAGACACAAAAAAAGACTTACAGGTGCACACTCACTGACATACACTCAGACACAAAAAAGACGTACAGGTGCACACTCACTGACATACACTCAGACACAAACACAGACGTACAGGTGCACACTCAGTGACATACACTCAGAGACACACACACAGACTTACAGGTGCACACTCAGTGACATACACTCAGACACAAACACAGACGTACAGTTGCACACTCACTGACATACACTCAGACACAAACACAGACGTGCAGGTGCACACTCAGTGACATACACTCAGAGACACAAACACAGACTGACAGGTGCACACTCACTGACATACACTCAGAGACACACACACAGACTTACAGGTGCACACTCACTGACATACACTCAGACACAAACACAGACTTACAGGTGCACACTCACTGACATACACTCAGACACAAACACAGACTTACAGGTGCACACTCACTGACATACACTCAGAGACACACACACAGACTTACAGGTGCACACTCACTGACATACACTCAGAGACAAACACAGATTTACAGGTGCACACTCACTGACATACACTCAGACACAAACACAGACATACAGGTGCACACTCACTGACATACACTCAGATACAAACACAGACTTACAGGTGCACACTCACTGACATACACTCAGACACAAACACAGACTTACAGGTGCACACTCACTGACATACACTCAGAGACAAACACAGATTTACAGGTGCACACTCACTGACATACACTCAGACACAAACACAGACTGACAGGTGCACACTCACTGACATACACTCAGAGACACAAACACAGACTTACAGGTGCACACTCACAGACACACACACAGAAGCACACTCACAGACACTTACACACACAGACACACACTCACAGACAGACGCACACAGAACCACACTCACAGACACACACACAGAAGCACACTCACAGACACATACACACCCAGAATCACACTCACAGACAGACGCACACAGAAGCACACTCACAGACACACAAACACAGAAGTACACTCACAGACACACACACACACAGAAGCACACTCACAGACACACACACACAGAGGTACACTCACAGACACACACACACACACACAGAAGCACACTCACAGGCACACACACACAGAAGCACACTCACAGACACATACATACACAGAAGTACACTCACAGACACACACACACACAGAAGCACACTCACAGACACACACACACAGAAGCACACTCACAGACACATACATACACAGAAGTACACTCACAGACACACACACACAGAAGTACACTCACAGACACATATACACACACAGAAGCACACTCACAGACACACACACACAGAAGCACACACAGACACATATACACACAGAAGCACACTCACTTACACACACACAGAAGCACACTCACTTACACACACACAGAAGCACACTCACAGACACACACACACAGAAACACACTCACAGACACACACACAGAAGGACAAACACACACACAGAAGCACACTCACAGACACACACACACCCAGAAGCACACTCACAGACACACACACAGAAGCACACTCACAGACACACACACACAGAAACACACTCACAGACACACACACAGAAGCACAAACACACACACAGAAGCACACTCACAGACACACACACACACCCAGAAGCACACTCACAGACACACACACAGAAGCATACTCACAGATAAACACACACACAGAAGCACACTCACAGACACACACACACAGAAACACACTCACAGACACACACACAGAAGCACACACACGCACACACACACACACACACACAGAAGCACACACACACACAGAAGCACACTCACAGTCACATACACAGACACAGAAGCACACTCACAGACACACACATACACACAGAAGCACACTCACAGACACACACAAACAGAAGCACACTCACAGACACACACCGACACATACACTCACTGACATACACTCAGAGAAACAACCACAGACCTACAGGTTCACACTCACTGACATACATTCAGAGACACACACACAGACTTACAGGTGCACATTCACTGACATACACTCAGAGACACACACACAGACTTACAGATGCACATTCACTGACATACACTCAGAGACACACACACAGACTTACAGATGCACACTCACTGACATACACTCAGAGACACATGCACAGACTTACAGGTACACACTCACTGACATACACTCAGACACACACACAGACTTACAGGTGCACACTCACTGACATACACTTAGAGACACAAATACAGACTTACAGGTGCACACTCACTGACATACACTCAGACACAAACACAGACTTACAGGTGCACACTCACTGACATACACTCAGAGACACACACACAGACTTACAGGTTCACACTCACTGCAAAACACTCAGAGACACATGCACAGACTTACAGGTGCACACTCACTGACATACACTCTGACACAAAAAAAGACTTACAGGTGCACACTCACTGACATACACTCTGACACAAAAAAAGACTTACAGGTGCACACTCACTGACATACACTCAGACACAAAAAAGACTTACAGGTGCACACTCACTGACATACACTCAGACACAAACACAGACGTACAGGTGCACACTCAGTGACATACACTCAGAAACAAACACAGACGTACAGGTGCACACTCACTGACATACACTCAGACACAAACACAGACGTACAGGTGCACACTCACTGACATACACTCAGACACAAACACAGACTTACAGGTGCACACTCAGTGACATACACTCAGACACAAACACAGACGTGCAGGTGCACACTCAGTGACATACACTCAGACACACAAACACAGACTGACAGGTGCACACTCACTGACATACTCTCAGAGAGACACACACAGACTTACAGGTGCACACTCACTGACATACACTCAGACACAAACACAGATTTACAGGTGCACACTCACTGACATACACTCAGAGACAAACACAGATTTACAGGTGCACACTCATTGACATACACTCAGAGACACAAACACAGACTTACAGGTGCACACTCACTGACATACACTCAGACACAAACACAGACTTACAGATGCACACTCACTGACATACACTCAGACACAAACACAGACTGACAGGTGCACACTCACTGACATACACTCAGACACAAACACAGACTTACAGGTGCACACTCACTGACATACACTCAGACACAAACACAGACTTACAGGTGCACACTCACTGACATACACTCAGACACAAACACAGACTTACAGGTGCACACTCACTGACATACACTCAGACACAAACACAGACTTACAGGTGCACACTCACTGACATACACTCAGAGACAAACACCGATTTACAGGTGCACCCTCACTGACATACACTCAGACACACACACAGACTTACAGGTGCACACTCACTGAAATACACTCAGAGACAAACATAGATTTACAGGTGCACCCTCACTGACATACACTCAGACACAAACACAGACTGACAGGTGCACACTCACTGACATACACTCAGAGACAAAAACACAGACTTACAGGTGCACACTCACAGACACACACACAGAAGCACACTCACAGACACTTACACACACAGACACACACTCACAGACAGACGCACACAGAAGCACACTCACAGACACACACACAGAAGCACACTCACAGACACATACACACCCAGAATCACACTCACAGACAGACGCACACAGAAGCACACTCACAGACACACAAACACAGAAGTACACTCACAGACACACACACACTCAGAAGCACACTCACAGACACACACACACAGAGGTACACTCACAGACACACACACACAGAAGCACACTCACAGGCACACACACACAGAAGCACACTCACAGACACATACATACACAGAAGTACACTCACAGACACACACACACACAGAAGCACACTCACAGACACACACACACAGAAGCACACTCACAGACACATACATACACAGAAGTACACTCACAGACACACTCACACACAGAAGTACACTCACAGACACATATACACACACAGATGCACACTCACAGACACACACACACAGAAGCACACTCAGACACATATACACACAGAAGCACACTCAGACACATATACACACAGAAGCACACTCACTTACACACACACAGAAGCACACTCACAGACACACACACACAGAAACACACTCACAGACACACACACAGAAGCACAAACACACACACAGAAGCACACTCACAGACACACACACAGAAGCACACTCACAGACACACACACACACAGAAACACACTCACAGACACACACACAGAAGCACAAACACACACACAGAAGCACACTCACAGACACACACACACACACCCAGAAGCACACTCACAGACACACACACAGAAGCATACTCACAGATAAACACACACACAGAAGCACACTCACAGACACACACACACAGAAACACACTCACAGACACACACACAGAAGCACACACACGCACACACACACACAGAAGCACACACACACACAGAAGCACACTCACAGTCACATACACAGACACAGAAGCACACTCACAGACACACACATACACACAGAAGCACACTCACAGACACACACAAACAGAAGCACACTCACAGACACACACAGACACATACACACACAGAAGCACACACACCGACACATACACTCACTGACATACACTCAGAGACACAACCACAGACCTACAGGTTCACACTCACTGACATACATTCAGAGACACACACACAGACTTACAGGTGCACATTCACTGACATACACTCAGAGACACACACACAGACTTACAGATGCACATTCACTGACATACACTCAGAGAGACACACACAGACTTACAGGTGCACACTCACTGACATACACTCAGAGACACATGCACAGACTTACAGGTACACACTCACTGACATACACTCAGAAACAAACACAGACGTACAGGTGCACACTCACTGACATACACTCAGACACAAACACAGACGTACAGGTGCACACTCACTGACATACACTCAGAAACAAACACACAGACTTACAGGTGCACACTCACTGACATACACTCAGACACAAACACAGACGTACAGGTGCACACTCACTGACATACACTCAGACACAAACACAGACGTACAGGTGCACACTCAGTGACATACACTCAGACACAAACACAGACTTACAGGTGCACACTCAGTGACATACACTCAGACACAAACACAGACGTGCAGGTGCACACTCAGTGACATACACTCAGACACACAAACACAGACTGACAGGTGCACACTCACTGACATACACTCAGAGACACACACACAGACTTACAGATGCACACTCACTGACATACACTCAGACACAAACACAGACTTACATGTGCACATTCACTGACATACACTCAGACACAAACACAGACTTACAGGTGCACACTCACTGACATACACTCAAACACACACACAGACTTACAGGTGCACACTCAGTGACATACACTCAGAGACACATGCACAGACTTACAGGTGCACACTCACTGACATACACTCAGAGACAAACACAGACTTACAGGTGCACACTCACTGACATACACTCAGAGACAAACACAGACTTACAGGTGCACACTCACTGACATACACTCAGAGACAAACACAGACTTACAGGTGCACACTCACAGACATACACTCAGAGACACACACACAGACCTACAGGTGCACACTCACTGACATACACTCAGACACAAACACAGACTTACAGGTGCACACTCACAGACATACACTCAGAGACACACACACACACCGACTTACAGGTTCACACTCACTGACAAACACTCAGAAACACATGCACAGACTTACAGGTGCACACTAACTGACATACACTCAGAGACACAAACACAGACTTACAGGTTCACACTCACTGACATACACTCAGACACAAAAAAAGACTTACAGGTGCACACTCACTGACATACACTCAGACACAAAAAAGACTTACAGGTGCACACTCACTGACATACACTCAGACACAAACACAGACGTACAGGTGCACACTCAGTGACATACACTCAGAAACAAACACAGACTTACAGGTGCACACTCACTGACATACACTCAGACACACACACAGACTTACAGGAGCACACTCAGTGACATACACTCAGAAACAAACACAGACTTACAGGTTCACACTCACTGACATACACTCAGACACAAAAAAAGACTTACAGGTGCACACTCACTGACATACACTCAGACACAAAAAAGACTTACAGGTGCACACTCACTGACATACACTCAGACACAAACACAGACGTACAGGTGCACACTCAGTGACATACACTCAGAAACAAACACAGACTTACAGGTGCACACTCACTGACATACACTCAGACACACACACAGACTTACAGGTGCACACTCAGTGACATACACTCAGAAACAAACACAGACGTACAGGTGCACCCTCACTGACATACACTCAGACACAAACACAGACTTACAGGTGCACACTCACTGACATACACTCAGACACAAACACAGACGTACAGGTGCACACTCAGTGACATACACTCAGAAACAAACACAGACTTACAGGTGCACACTCACTGACATACACTCAGAGACACACACACAGACTTACAGGTGCACACTCAGTGACATACACTCAGACACAAACACAGACGTACAGGTGCACACTCACTGACATACACTCAGACACAAACACAGACTTACAGGTGCACACTCAGTGACATACACTCAGACACAAACACAGACTGACAGGTGCACACTCAGTGACATACACTCAGAGACACACACACAGACTGACAGGTGCACACTCACTGACATACACTCAGAGACACACACACAGACTTACAGATGCACACTCACTGACATACACTCAGACACAAACACAGACTTACAGGCGCACACTCACTGACATACACTCAGACACACACACAGACGTGCAGGTGCACACTCACTGACATACACTCAGAGACACAAACACAGACTTACAGGTGCACACTCACTGACATACACTCAGAGACATACACAGACTTACAGGTGCACACTCACTGACATACACTCAGAGACAAACACAGACTTACAGGTGCACACTCACTGACATACACTCAGACACAAACACAGACTTACAGGTGCACACTCACTGACCTACACTCAGACACAAACACAGACTTACAGGAGCACACTCACTGACATACACTCAGAGACACACACACAGACCTACAGGTGCACACTCACTGACATACACTCAGAGACAAACACACACCTACAGGTGCACACTCACTGACATACACTCAGAGTCACAAACACACACCTACATGTGGACACTCACTGACATACACTCAGAGACACACATACAGACTTACAGGTGCACACTCACTGACATACACTCAGAGACACACACACAGACTTACAGGTGCACACTCAATGACATACACTCAGAGACACACACACAGACTTACAGGTACACACTCACTGACATACACTCAGACACAAACAAGACTTATAGGTGCACACTGACTGACATACACTCAGACACAAACACAGACTTACAGGTGCACACTCACTGATATACACTCAGAGACACAAACACAGACTTACAGGTGCACACTCACTGACATACTCTCAGAGAGACACACACAGATTTACAGGTGCACACTCACTGACATACACTCAGAGACAAACACAGACTTACACGTACACACTCACTGACATACACTCAGATACAAACACAGACTTACAGGTGCACACTCACTGATATACACTCAGAGACACAAACACAGATTTACAGGTGCACACTCACTGACATACTCTCAGAGAGACACACACAGACTTACAGGTGCACACTCACTGACATACACTCAGACACAAACACAGATTTACAGGTGCACACTCACTGACATACACTCAGAGACAAACACAGATTTACAGGTGCACACTCACTGACATACACTCAGACACAAACACAGACTGACAGGTGCACACTCACTGACATACACTCAGACACAAACACAGACTTACAGGTGCACACTCACTGACATACACTCAGACACAAACACAGACTTACAGGTGCACACTCACTGACATACACTCAGACACAAACACAGACTTACAGGTGCACACTCACTGACATACACTCAGACACAAACACAGACTTACAGGTGCACACTCACTGACATACACTCAGAGACAAACACCGATTTACAGGTGCACCCTCACTGACATACACTCAGACACACACACAGACTTACAGGTGCACACTCACTGAAATACACTCAGAGACAAACAGAGATTTACAGGTGCACCCTCACTGACATACACTCAGACACAAACGCAGACTGACAGGTGCACACTCACTGACATACACTCAGAGACACAAACACAGACTTACAGGTGCACACTCACAGACACACACACAGAAGCACACTCACAGACACTTACACACACAGACACACACTCACAGACAGACGCACACAGAACCACACTCACAGACACACACACAGAAGCACACTCACAGACACATACACACCCAGAATCACACTCACAGACAGACGCACACAGAAGCACACTCACAGACACACAAACACAGAAGTACACTCACAGACACACACACACACAGAAGCACACTCACAGACACACACACACAGAGGTACACTCACAGACACACACACACACACACAGAAGCACACTCACAGGCACACACACACAGAAGCACACTCACAGACACATACATACACAGAAGTATACTCACAGACACACACACACACAGAAGCACACTCACAGACACACTCACACACAGAAGTACACTCACAGACACATATACACACACAGAAGCACACTCACAGACACACACACACAGAAGCACACTCAGACACATATACACACAGAAGCACACTCAGACACATATACACACAGAAGCACACTCACTTACACACACACAGAAGCACACTCACAGACACACACACACAGAAACACACTCACAGACACACACACAGAAGGACAAACACACACACAGAAGCACACTCACAGACACACACACACCCAGAAGCACACTCACAGACACACACACAGAAGCACACTCACAGACACACACACACAGAAACACACTCACAGACACACACACAGAAGCACAAACACACACACAGAAGCACACTCACAGACACACACACACACACCCAGAAGCACACTCACAGACACACACACAGAAGCATACTCACAGATAAACACACACACAGAAGCACACTCACAGACACACACACACAGAAACACACTCACAGACACACACACAGAAGCACACACACGCACACACACACACAGAAGCACACACACACACAGAAGCACACTCACAGTCACATACACAGACACAGAAGCACACTCACAGACACACACATACACACAGAAGCACACTCACAGACACACACAAACAGAAGCACACTCACGACACACACAGACACATACACACACAGAAGCACACACACCGACACATACACTCACTGACATACACTCAGAGACACAACCACAGACCTACAGGTTCACACTCACTGACATACATTCAGAGACACACACACAGACTTACAGGTGCACATTCACTGACATACACTCAGAGACACACACACAGACTTACAGATGCACATTCACTGACATACACTCAGAGACACACACACAGACTTACAGATGCACACTCACTGACATACACTCAGAGACACATGCACAGACTTACAGGTACACACTCACTGACATACACTCAGACACACACACAGACTTACAGGTGCACACTCACTGACATACACTTAGAGACACAAACACAGACTTACAGGTGCACACTCACTGACATACACTCAGACACAAACACAGACTTACAGGTGCACACTCACTGACATACACTCAGAGACACACACACAGACTTACAGGTTCACACTCACTGACAAACACTCAGAGACACATGCACAGACTTACAGGTGCACACTCACTGACATACACTCAGAGACACAAACACAGACTTACAGGTTCACACTCACTGACATACACTCAGACACAAAAAAAGACTTACAGGTGCACACTCACTGACATACACTCAGACACAAAAAAGACTTACAGGTGCACACTCACTGACATACACTCAGACACAAACACAGACGTACAGGTGCACACTCAGTGACATACACTCAGACACAAACACAGACGTACAGGTGCACACTCACTGACATACACTCAGACACAAACACAGACTTACAGGTGCACACTCAGTGACATACACTCAGACACAAACACAGACGTGCAGGTCCACACTCAGTGACATACACTCAGACACACAAACACAGACTGACAGGTGCACACTCACTGACATACACTCAGAGACACACACACAGACTTACAGATGCACACTCACTGACATACACTCAGACACAAACACAGACTTACAGGTGCACACTCACTGACATACACTCAGACACACACACAGACTTACAGGTGCACACTCACTGACATACACTCAGACACAAACACAGACTTACAGGTGCACACTCACTAACATACACTCAGAGTCACAAACACAGACTTACAGGTGCACACTCACTGACATACACTCAGACACAAACACAGACTTACAGGTGCACACTCACTGACATACACTCAGAGACAAACACAGACTTACAGGTGCACACTCACTGACATACACTCAGAGACAAACACAGACTTACAGGTGCACACTCACTGACATACACTCAGACACAAACACAGACTTACAGGTGCACACTCACTGACATACACTCAGACACAAACACAGACTTACAGGTGCACACTCACAGACATACACTCAGAGACACACACACAGACCTACAGGTGCACACTCACTGACATACACTCAGAGACAAACACACACCTACAGGTGCACACTCACTGACATACACTCAGAGAAAAACACAGACTTACAGGTGCACACTCACTGACATACACTCAGACACAAACACAGACTTACAGGTGCACACTCACTGACATACACTCAGACACAAACACAGACTTACAGGTGCACACTCACAGACATACACTCAGAGACACACACACAGACTTACAGGTTCACACTCACTGACAAACACTCAGAGACACATGCACAGACTTACAGGTGCACACTAACTGACATACACTCAGAGACACAAACACAGACTTACAGGTTCACACTCACTGACATACACTCAGACACAAAAAAAGACTTACAGGTGCACACTCATGACATACACTCAGACACAAAAAAGACTTACAGGTGCACACTCACTGACATACACTCAGACACAAACTCAGACGTACAGGTGCACACTCAGTGACATACACTCAGAAACAAACACAGACTTACAGGTGCACACTCACTGACATACACTCAGACACACACACAGACTTACAGGTGCACACTCAGTGACATACACTCAGAAACAAACACAGACTTACAGGTTCACACTCACTGACATACACTCAGACACAAAAAAAGACTTACAGGTGCACACTCACTGACATACACTCAGACACAAAAAAGACTTACAGGTGCACACTCACTGACATACACTCAGACACAAACACAGACGTACAGGTGCACACTCAGTGACATACACTCAGAAACAAACACAGACTTACAGGTGCACACTCACTGACATACACTCAGACACACACACAGACTTACAGGTGCACACTCAGTGACATACACTCAGAAACAAACACAGACGTACAGGTGCACCCTCACTGACATACACTCAGACACAAACACAGACTTACAGGTGCACTCTCACTGACATACACTCAGACACAAACACAGACGTACAGGTGCACACTCAGTGACATACACTCAGAAACAAACACAGACTTACAGGTGCACACTCACTGACATACACTCAGAGACACACACACAGACTTACAGGTGCACACTCAGTGACATACACTCAGACACAAACACAGACGTACAGGTGCACACTCACTGACATACACTCAGACACAAACACAGACTTACAGGTGCACACTCAGTGACATACACTCAGACACAAACACAGACGTGCAGGTGCACACTCAGTGACATACACTCAGAGACACACACACAGACTGACAGGTGCACACTCACTGACATACACTCAGAGACACACACACAGACTTACAGATGCACACTCACTGACATACACTCAGACACAAACACAGACTTACAGGCGCACACTCACTGACATACACTCAGACACACACACAGACTTACAGGTGCACACTCACTGACATACACTCAGAGACACAAACACAGACTTACAGGTGCACACTCACTGACATACACTCAGAGACATACACAGACTTACAGGTGCACACTCACTGACATACACTCAGAGACAAACACAGACTTACAGGTGCACACTCACTGACATACACTCAGACACAAACACAGACTTACAGGTGCACACTCACTGACATACACTCAGACACAAACACAGACTTACAGGTGCACACTCACTGACATACACTCAGAGACAAACACAGGCTTACAGGTGCACACTCACTGACATACACTCAGACACAAACACAGACTTACAGGTGCACACTCACTGACATACACTCAGAGACAAACACAGACTTACAGGTGCACACTCACAGACATACACTCAGAGACACACACACAGACCTACAGGTGCACACTCACTGACATACACTCAGAGACAAACACACACCTACAGGTGCACACTCACTGACATACACTCAGAGAAAAACACAGACTTACAGGTGCACACTCACTGACATACACTCAGACACAAACACAGACTTACAGGTGCACACTCACTGACATACACTCAGACACAAACACAGACTTACAGGTGCACACTCACAGACATACACTCAGAGACACACACACAGACTTACAGGTTCACACTCACTGACAAACACTCAGAGACACATGCACAGACTTACAGGTGCACACTAACTGACATACACTCAGAGACACAAACACAGACTTACAGGTTCACACTCACTGACATACACTCAGACACAAATAAAGACTTACAGGTGCACACTCATGACATACACTCAGACACAAAAAAGACTTACAGGTGCACACTCACTGACATACACTCAGACACAAACTCAGACGTACAGGTGCACACTCAGTGACATACACTCAGAAACAAACACAGACTTACAGGTGCACACTCACTGACATACACTCAGACACACACACAGACTTACAGGTGCACACTCAGTGACATACACTCAGAAACAAACACAGACTTACAGGTTCACACTCACTGACATACACTCAGACACAAAAAAAGACTTACAGGTGCACACTCACTGACATACACTCAGACACAAAAAAGACTTACAGGTGCACACTCACTGACATACACTCAGACACAAACACAGACGTACAGGTGCACACTCAGTGACATACACTCAGAAACAAACACAGACTTACAGGTGCACACTCACTGACATACACTCAGACACACACACAGACTTACAGGTGCACACTCAGTGACATACACTCAGAAACAAACACAGACGTACAGGTGCACCCTCACTGACATACACTCAGACACAAACACAGACTTACAGGTGCACTCTCACTGACATACACTCAGACACAAACACAGACGTACAGGTGCACACTCAGTGACATACACTCAGAAACAAACACAGACTTACAGGTGCACACTCACTGACATACACTCAGAGACACACACACAGACTTACAGGTGCACACTCAGTGACATACACTCAGACACAAACACAGACGTACAGGTGCACACTCACTGACATACACTCAGACACACACACAGACTTACAGGTGCACACTCACTGACATACACTCAGAGACACAAACACAGACTTACAGGTGCACACTCACTGACATACACTCAGAGACATACACAGACTTACAGGTGCACACTCACTGACATACACTCAGAGACACACACACAGACTTACAGGTGCACTCTCAGTGACATACACTCAGACACAAACACAGACGTACAGGTGCACACTCACTGACATACACTCAGACACAAACACAGACTTACAGGTGCACACTCAGTGACATACACTCAGACACAAACACAGACGTGCAGGTGCACACTCAGTGACATACACTCAGAGACACACACACAGACTGACAGGTGCACACTCACTGACATACACACAGAGACACACACACAGACTTACAGATGCACACTCACTGACATACACTCAGACACAAACACAGACTTACAGGCGCACACTCACTGACATACACTCAGACACACACACAGACTTACAGGTGCACACTCACTGACATACACTCAGAGACACAAACACAGACTTACAGGTGCACACTCACTGACATACACTCAGAGACATACACAGACTTACAGGTGCACACTCACTGACATACACTCAGAGACAAACACAGACTTACAGGTGCACACTCACTGACATACACTCAGACACAAACACAGACTTACAGGTGCACACTCACTGACATACACTCAGACACAAACACAGACTTACAGGTGCACACTCACTGACATACACTCAGAGACAAACACAGGCTTACAGGTGCACACTCACTGACATACACTCAGACACAAACACAGACTTACAGGTGCACACTCACTGACATACACTCAGAGACAAACACAGACTTACAGGTGCACACTCACAGACATACACTCAGAGACACACACACAGACCTACAGGTGCACACTCACAGACATACACTCAGAGACACACACACAGACCTACAGGTGCACACTCACTGACATACACTCAGAGACAAACACACACCTACAGGTGCACACTCACTGACATACACTCAGAGAAAAACACAGACTTACAGGTGCACACTCACTGACATACACTCAGACACAAACACAGACTTACAGGTGCACACTCACTGACATACACTCAGACACAAACACAGACTTACAGGTGCACACTCACAGACATACACTCAGAGACACACACACAGACTTACAGGTTCACACTCACTGACAAACACTCAGAGACACATGCACAGACTTACAGGTGCACACTAACTGACATACACTCAGAGACACAAACACAGACTTACAGGTTCACACTCACTGACATACACTCAGACACAAAAAAAGACTTACAGGTGCACACTCATGACATACACTCAGACACAAAAAAGACTTACAGGTGCACACTCACTGACATACACTCAGACACAAACTCAGACGTACAGGTGCACACTCAGTGACATACACTCAGAAACAAACACAGACTTACAGGTGCACACTCACTGACATACACTCAGACACACACACAGACTTACAGGTGCACACTCAGTGACATACACTCAGAAACAAACACAGACTTACAGGTTCACACTCACTGACATACACTCAGACACAAAAAAAGACTTACAGGTGCACACTCACTGACATACACTCAGACACAAAAAAGACTTACAGGTGCACACTCACTGACATACACTCAGACACAAACACAGACGTACAGGTGCACACTCAGTGACATACACTCAGAAACAAACACAGACTTACAGGTGCACACTCACTGACATACACTCAGACACACACACAGACTTACAGGTGCACACTCAGTGACATACACTCAGAAACAAACACAGACGTACAGGTGCACCCTCACTGACATACACTCAGACACAAACACAGACTTACAGGTGCACTCTCACTGACATACACTCAGACACAAACACAGACGTACAGGTGCACACTCAGTGACATACACTCAGAAACAAACACAGACTTACAGGTGCACACTCACTGACATACACTCAGAGACACACACACAGACTTACAGGTGCACTCTCAGTGACATACACTCAGACACAAACACAGACGTACAGGTGCACACTCACTGACATACACTCAGACACAAACACAGACTTACAGGTGCACACTCAGTGACATACACTCAGACACAAACACAGACGTGCAGGTGCACACTCAGTGACATACACTCAGAGACACACACACAGACTGACAGGTGCACACTCACTGACATACACTCAGAGACACACACACAGACTTACAGATGCACACTCACTGACATACACTCAGACACAAACACAGACTTACAGGCGCACACTCACTGACATACACTCAGACACACACACAGACTTACAGGTGCACACTCACTGA
This sequence comes from Chiloscyllium punctatum, assembly GCF_047496795.1. Taxonomy (NCBI): domain Eukaryota; kingdom Metazoa; phylum Chordata; class Chondrichthyes; order Orectolobiformes; family Hemiscylliidae; genus Chiloscyllium; species Chiloscyllium punctatum. The sequence continues at coordinate 18,402,415 of NC_092760.1, forward strand.
CATACACTCAGAGACACAAACACAGACTTACAGGTGCACACTCACTGACATACACTCAGAGACATACACAGACTTACAGGTGCACACTCACTGACATACACTCAGAGACAAACACAGACTTACAGGTGCACACTCACTGACATACACTCAGACACAAACACAGACTTACAGGTGCACACTCACTGACATACACTCAGACACAAACACAGACTTACAGGTGCACACTCACTGACATACACTCAGAGACAAACACAGGCTTACAGGTGCACACTCACTGACATACACTCAGACACAAACACAGACTTACAGGTGCACACTCACTGACATACACTCAGAGACAAACACAGACTTACAGGTGCACACTCACAGACATACACTCAGAGACACACACACAGACCTACAGGTGCACACTCACTGACATACACTCAGAGACAAACACACACCTACAGGAGCACACTCACTGACATACACTCAGAGACACACACACAGACCTACAGGTGCACACTCACTGACATACACTCAGACACAAACACAGACTTACAGGTGCACACTCACTGACATACACTCAGAGACAAACACAGGCTTACAGGTGCACACTCACTGACATACACTCAGAGACAAACACAGACTTACAGGTGCACACTCACTGACATACACTCAGAGACAAACACAGACTTACAGGTGCACACTCACTGACATACACTCAGAGACACACACACAGACCTACAGGTGCACACTCACTGACATACACTCAGAGACAAACACACACCTACAGGAGCACACTCACTGACATACACTCAGAGTCACAAACACACACCTACATGTGGACACTCACTGACATACACTCAGAGACACACATACAGACTTACAGGTGCACACTCACTGACATACACTCAGACACAAACACAGACTTACAGGTGCACACTCACTGACATACACTCAGACACAAACACAGACTTACAGGTGCACACTCAGTGACATACACTCAGACACAAACACAGACGTGCAGGTGCACACTCAGTGACATACACTCAATCACACAAACACAGACTGACAGGTGCACACTCACTGACATACACTCAGAGACACACACACAGACTTACAGATGCACACTCACTGACATACACTCAGACACAAACACAGACTTACAGGTGCACATTCACTGACATACACTGAGACACACACACAGACTTACAGGTGCACACTCACTGACATACACTCAGAGACACAAACACAGACTTACAGGTGCACACTCACTGACATACACTCAGAGACAAACACAGACTTACAGGTGCACACTCACTGACATACACTCAGAGACAAACACAGACTTACAGGTGCACACTCACTGACATACACTCAGAGACAAACACAGACTTACAGGTGCACACTCACTGACATACACTCAGACACAAACACAGACTTACAGGTGCACACTCACTGACATACACTCAGAGACAAACACAGACTTACAGGTGCACACTCACAGACATACACTCAGAGACACACACACAGACCTACAGGTGCACACTCACTGACATACACTCAGAGACAAACACACACCTACAGGTGCACACTCACTGACATACACTCAGAGAAAAACACAGACTTACAGGTGCACACTCACTGACATACACTCAGACACAAACACAGACTTACAGGTGCACACTCACTGACATACACTCAGACACAAACACAGACTTACAGGTGCACACTCACAGACATACACTCAGAGACACACACACAGACTTACAGGTTCACACTCACTGACAAACACTCAGAGACACATGCACAGACTTACAGGTGCACACTAACTGACATACACTCAGAGACACAAACACAGACTTACAGGTTCACACTCACTGACATACACTCAGACACAAAAAAAGACTTACAGGTGCACACTCACTGACATACACTCAGACACAAACACAGACTTACAGGTGCACACTCACAGACATACACTCAGAGACACACACACAGACCTACAGGTGCACACTCACTGACATACACTCAGAGACAAACACACACCTACAGGTGCACACTCACTGACATACACTCAGAGAAAAACACAGACTTACAGGTGCACACTCACTGACATACACTCAGACACAAACACAGACTTACAGGTGCACACTCACTGACATACACTCAGACACAAACACAGACTTACAGGTGCACACTCACAGACATACACTCAGAGACACACACACAGACTTACAGGTTCACACTCACTGACAAACACTCAGAGACACATGCACAGACTTACAGGTGCACACTAACTGACTTACACTCAGAGACACAAACACAGACTTACAGGTTCACACTCACTGACATACACTCAGACACAAAAAAAGACTTACAGGTGCACACTCACTGACATACACTCAGACACAAAAAAGACTTACAGGTGCACACTCACTGACATACACTCAGACACAAACTCAGACGTACAGGTGCACACTCAGTGACATACACTCAGAAACAAACACAGACTTACAGGTGCACACTCACTGACATACACTCAGACACACACACAGACTTACAGGTGCACACTCAGTGACATACACTCAGAAACAAACACAGACTTACAGGTTCACACTCACTGACATACACTCAGACACAAAAAAAGACTTACAGGTGCACACTCACTGACATACACTCAGACACAAAAAAGACTTACAGGTGCACACTCACTGACATACACTCAGACACAAACACAGACGTACAGGTGCACACTCAGTGACATACACTCAGAAACAAACACAGACTTACAGGTGCACACTCACTGACATACACTCAGACACACACACAGACTTACAGGTGCACACTCAGTGACATACACTCAGAAACAAACACAGACGTACAGGTGCACCCTCACTGACATACACTCAGACACAAACACAGACTTACAGGTGCACTCTCACTGACATACACTCAGACACAAACACAGACGTACAGGTGCACACTCAGTGACATACACTCAGAAACAAACACAGACTTACAGGTGCACACTCACTGACATACACTCAGAGACACACACACAGACTTACAGGTGCACACTCAGTGACATACACTCAGACACAAACACAGACGTACAGGTGCACACTCACTGACATACACTCAGACACAAACACAGACTTACAGGTGCACACTCAGTGACATACACTCAGACACAAACACAGACGTGCAGGTGCACACTCAGTGACATACACTCAATCACACAAACACAGACTGACAGGTGCACACTCACTGACATACACTCAGAGACACACACACAGACTTACAGATGCACACTCACTGACATACACTCAGACACAAACACAGACTTACAGGTGCACATTCACTGACATACACTGAGACACACACACAGACTTACAGGTGCACACTCACTGACATACACTCAGAGACACATACACAGACTTACAGGTGCACACTCACTGACATACACTCAGACACAAACACAGACTTACAGGTGCACACTCACTGACATACACTCAGAGACACATACACCGACTTACAGGTGCACACTCACTGACATACACTCAGAGACAAACACAGACTTACAGGTGCACACTCACTGACATACACTCAGACACAAACACAGACTTACAGGTGCACACTCACTGACATACACTCAGAGACAAACACAGACTTACAGGTGCACACTCACAGACATACACTCAGAGACACACACACAGACCTACAGGTGCACACTCACTGACATACACTCAGAGACAAACACAGACTTACAGGTGCACACACACTGACATAAACTCAGACACAAACACAGATTTACAGGTGCACACTCACTGACATACACTCAGAGACACACACACAGACTTACAGGTGCACACTCACTGACATACACTCAGAGACACACACACAGACTTACAGGTGCACACTCACTGACATACACTCAGAGACACAAACACAGACTTACAGGTGCACACTCACTGACATACACTCAGAGACACAAACACAGACTTACAGGTGCACACTCACTGACATACACTCAGAGACAAACACAGACTTACAGGTGCACACTCACTGACATACACTCAGACACAAACACAGACTTACAGGTGCACACTCACTGACATACACTCAGACACAAACACAGATTTACAGGTGCACACTCACAGACATACACTCAGAGACACACACACAGACCTACAGGTGCACACTCACTGACATACACTCAGAGACAAACACACACCTACAGGTGCACACTCACTGACATACACTCAGAGTCACAAACACACACCTACATGTGGATATTCACTGACATACACTCAGAGACACACATACAGACTTACAGGTGCACACTCAATGACATACACTCAGACACAAACACAGACTTACACGTGCACACTCACTGACATACACTCAGAGACACACACACAGACTTACAGGTGCACACTCAATGACATACACTCAGAGACAGACACACAGTCTTACAGGTACACACTCACTGACATACACTCAGACACAAACAAGACTTACAGGTGCACACTCACTGACATACACTCAGACACAAACACAGACTTACAGGTGCACACTCACTGACATACACTCAGAGACAAACACAGGCTTACAGGTGCACACTCACTGACATACACTCAGAGACAAACACAGACTTACAGGTGCACACTCACTGACATACACTCAGAGACAAACACAGACTTACAGGTGCACACTCACTGACATACACTCAGAGACACACACACAGACCTACAGGTGCACACTCACTGACATACACTCAGAGACAAACACACACCTACAGGAGCACACTCACTGACATACACTCAGAGTCACAAACACACACCTACATGTGGACACTCACTGACATACACTCAGAGACACACATACAGACTTACAGGTGCACACTCACTGACATACACTCAGACACAAACACAGACTTACAGGTGCACACTCACTGACATACACTCAGACACAAACACAGACTTACAGGTGCACACTCAGTGACATACACTCAGACACAAACACAGACGTTCAGGTGCACACTCAGTGACATACACTCAATCACACAAACACAGACTGACAGGTGCACACTCACTGACATACACTCAGAGACACACACACAGACTTACAGATGCACACTCACTGACATACACTCAGACACAAACACAGACTTACAGGTGCACATTCACTGACATACACTGAGACACACACACAGACTTACAGGTGCACACTCACTGACATACACTCAGAGACACAAACACAGACTTACAGGTGCACACTCACTGACATACACTCAGAGACAAACACAGACTTACAGGTGCACACTCACTGACATACACTCAGAGACAAACACAGACTTACAGGTGCACACTCACTGACATACACTCAGAGACAAACACAGACTTACAGGTGCACACTCACTGACATACACTCAGACACAAACACAGACTTACAGGTGCACACTCACTGACATACACTCAGAGACAAACACAGACTTACAGGTGCACACTCACAGACATACACTCAGAGACACACACACAGACCTACAGGTGCACACTCACTGACATACACTCAGAGACAAACACACACCTACAGGTGCACACTCACTGACATACACTCAGAGAAAAACACAGACTTACAGGTGCACACTCACTGACATACACTCAGACACAAACACAGACTTACAGGTGCACACTCACTGACATACACTCAGACACAAACACAGACTTACAGGTGCACACTCACAGACATACACTCAGAGACACACACACAGACTTACAGGTTCACACTCACTGACAAACACTCAGAGACACATGCACAGACTTACAGGTGCACACTAACTGACATACACTCAGAGACACAAACACAGACTTACAGGTTCACACTCACTGACATACACTCAGACACAAAAAAAGACTTACAGGTGCACACTCACTGACATACACTCAGACACAAACACAGACTTACAGGTGCACACTCACAGACATACACTCAGAGACACACACACAGACCTACAGGTGCACACTCACTGACATACACTCAGAGACAAACACACACCTACAGGTGCACACTCACTGACATACACTCAGAGAAAAACACAGACTTACAGGTGCACACTCACTGACATACACTCAGACACAAACACAGACTTACAGGTGCACACTCACTGACATACACTCAGACACAAACACAGACTTACAGGTGCACACTCACAGACATACACTCAGAGACACACACACAGACTTACAGGTTCACACTCACTGACAAACACTCAGAGACACATGCACAGACTTACAGGTGCACACTAACTGACTTACACTCAGAGACACAAACACAGACTTACAGGTTCACACTCACTGACATACACTCAGACACAAAAAAAGACTTACAGGTGCACACTCACTGACATACACTCAGACACAAAAAAGACTTACAGGTGCACACTCACTGACATACACTCAGACACAAACTCAGACGTACAGGTGCACACTCAGTGACATACACTCAGAAACAAACACAGACTTACAGGTGCACACTCACTGACATACACTCAGACACACACACAGACTTACAGGTGCACACTCAGTGACATACACTCAGAAACAAACACAGACTTACAGGTTCACACTCACTGACATACACTCAGACACAAAAAAAGACTTACAGGTGCACACTCACTGACATACACTCAGACACAAAAAAGACTTACAGGTGCACACTCACTGACATACACTCAGACACAAACACAGACGTACAGGTGCACACTCAGTGACATACACTCAGAAACAAACACAGACTTACAGGTGCACACTCACTGACATACACTCAGACACACACACAGACTTACAGGTGCACACTCAGTGACATACACTCAGAAACAAACACAGACGTACAGGTGCACCCTCACTGACATACACTCAGACACAAACACAGACTTACAGGTGCACTCTCACTGACATACACTCAGACACAAACACAGACGTACAGGTGCACACTCAGTGACATACACTCAGAAACAAACACAGACTTACAGGTGCACACTCACTGACATACACTCAGAGACACACACACAGACTTACAGGTGCACACTCAGTGACATACACTCAGACACAAACACAGACGTACAGGTGCACACTCACTGACATACACTCAGACACAAACACAGACTTACAGGTGCACACTCAGTGACATACACTCAGACACAAACACAGACGTGCAGGTGCACACTCAGTGACATACACTCAATCACACAAACACAGACTGACAGGTGCACACTCACTGACATACACTCAGAGACACACACACAGACTTACAGATGCACACTCACTGACATACACTCAGACACAAACACAGACTTACAGGTGCACATTCACTGACATACACTGAGACACACACACAGACTTACAGGTGCACACTCACTGACATACACTCAGAGACACATACACAGACTTACAGGTGCACACTCACTGACATACACTCAGACACAAACACAGACTTACAGGTGCACACTCACTGACATACACTCAGAGACACATACACCGACTTACAGGTGCACACTCACTGACATACACTCAGAGACAAACACAGACTTACAGGTGCACACTCACTGACATACACTCAGACACAAACACAGACTTACAGGTGCACACTCACTGACATACACTCAGAGACAAACACAGACTTACAGGTGCACACTCACAGACATACACTCAGAGACACACACACAGACCTACAGGTGCACACTCACTGACATACACTCAGAGACAAACACAGACTTACAGGTGCACACACACTGACATAAACTCAGACACAAACACAGATTTACAGGTGCACACTCACTGACATACACTCAGAGACACACACACAGACTTACAGGTGCACACTCACTGACATACACTCAGAGACACACACACAGACTTACAGGTGCACACTCACTGACATACACTCAGAGACACAAACACAGACTTACAGGTGCACACTCACTGACATACACTCAGAGACACAAACACAGACTTACAGGTGCACACTCACTGACATACACTCAGAGACAAACACAGACTTACAGGTGCACACTCACTGACATACACTCAGACACAAACACAGACTTACAGGTGCACACTCACTGACATACACTCAGACACAAACACAGATTTACAGGTGCACACTCACAGACATACACTCAGAGACACACACACAGACCTACAGGTGCACACTCACTGACATACACTCAGAGACAAACACACACCTACAGGTGCACACTCACTGACATACACTCAGAGTCACAAACACACACCTACATGTGGATATTCACTGACATACACTCAGAGACACACATACAGACTTACAGGTGCACACTCAATGACATACACTCAGACACAAACACAGACTTACACGTGCACACTCACTGACATACACTCAGAGACACACACACAGACTTACAGGTGCACACTCAATGACATACACTCAGAGACAGACACACAGTCTTACAGGTACACACTCACTGACATACACTCAGACACAAACAAGACTTACAGGTGCACACTCACTGACATACACTCAGACACAAACACAGACTTTCAGGTGCACACTCACTGATATACACTCAGAGACAAACACAAACTTACAGGTGCACACTCACTGACATACTCTCAGAGAGACACACACAGACTTACAGGTGCACACTCACTGACATACACTCAGAGACAAACACAGACTTACAGGTGCACACTCACTGACATACTCTCAGAGAGACACACACAGACTTACAGGTGCACACTCACTGACAAACACTCAGAGGCACACACACAGACTTACAGGTGCACACTCACTGACATACACTCAGAGACACAAACACAGACTTACAGGTGCACACTCACTGACATACACTCAGAGACACAGACACAGACTTACAGGTGCACACTCACTGACATACACTCAGACACAAACACAGACTGACAGGTGCACACTCACTGACATACACTCAGACACAAACACAGACTTACAGGTTCACACTCACTGACATACACTCAGGCACTCACACACAGACTTACAGGTGCACACTCACTGACATACACTCAGACACAAACACAGATTTACAGGTGCACACTCACTGACAACACTCAGAGACACACACACAGACTGACAGGTGCACACTCACTGACATACACTCAGAGACACACACACAGACTGACAGGTGCACACTCACTGACATACACTCAGACACAAACACAGACTTACAGGTGCACACTCACTGACATACACTCAGAGATACAAACACAGACTTACAGGTGCACACTCACTGACATACACTCAGAGACAAACACAGATTTACAGGTGCACACTCACTGACATACACTCAGACACAAACACAGACTTACAGGTGCAAACTCACTGACATACACTCAGACACAAACACAGATTTACAGGTGCACACTCACTGACATACACTCAGACACAAACACAGACTGACAGGTGCACACTCACTGACATACACTCAGAGACAAACACAGACTTACAGGTGCACACTCACTGACATACACTCAGAGACACAAACACAGACTTACAGGTGCACACTCACTGACATACACTCAGAGACAAACACAGATTTACAGGTGCACACTCACTGACATACACTCAGACACAAACACAGACTTACAGGTGCAAACTCACTGACATACACTCAGACACAAACACAGATTTACAGGTGCACACTCACTGACATACACTCAGACACAAACACAGACTGACAGGTGCACACTCACTGACATACACTCAGAGACAAACACAGACTTACAGGTGCACACTCACTGACATACTCTCAGAGACACAAACACAGACTTACAGGTGCACACTCACTGACATACACTCAGAGACAAACACAGATTTACAGGTGCACACTCACTGACATACACTCAGACACAAACACAGACTTACAGGTGCAAACTCACTGACATACACTCAGACACAAACACAGATTTACAGATGCACACTCACTGACATACATTCAGACACAAACACAGACTTACAGGTGCACACTCACTGACATACACTCAGAGACACAAACACAGACTTACAGGTGCACACTCACTGACATACACTCAGACACAAACACAGACTTACAGGTGCACACTCACTGACATACACTCAGAGACAAACACACACCTACAGGTACACACTCACTGACATACACTCAGAGTCACAAACACACACCTACATGTGGACACTCACTGACATACACTCAGAGACACACATACAGACTTACACGTGCACACTCACTGACATACACTCAGAGACACACACACAGACTTACAGGTGCACACTCAATAACATACACTCAGAGACAGACCCACAGACTTACAGGTACACACTCACTGACATACACTCAGACACAAACAAGACTTACAGGTGCACACTCACTGACATACACTCAGACACAAACAAGACTTACAGGTGCACACTCACTGACATACACTCAGACACAAACACAGACTTACAGGTGCACACTCACTGATATACACTCAGCGACACAAACACAGACTTACAGGTGCACACTCACTGACATACTCTCAGAGAGACACACACAGACTTACAGGTGCACACTCACTGACATACACTCAGAGACAAACACAGACGTACAGGTGCACACTCACTGACAACACTCAGAGACACACACACAGACTGACAGGTGCACACTCACTGACATACACTCAGAGACACACACACAGACTGACAGGTGCACACTCACTGACATACACTCAGACACAAACACAGACTTACAGGTGCACACTCACTGACATACACTCAGACACAAACACAGACTTACAGGTGCACACTCACTGACATACACTCAGAGACACAAACACAGACTTACAGGTGCACACTCACTGACATACACTCAGACACAAACACAGACTTACAGGTGCACACTCACAGACATACACTCAGAGACACACACACAGACCTACAGGTGCACACTCACTGACATACACTCAGAGACAAACACACACCTACAGGTACACACTCACAGACATACACTCAGAGTCACAAACACACACCTACATGTGGACACTCACTGACATACACTCAGAGACACACATACAGACTTACACGTGCACACTCACTGACATACACTCAGAGACACACACACAGACTTACAGGTGCACACTCAATGACATACACTCAGAGACAGACCCACAGACTTACAGGTACACACTCACTGACATACACTCAGACACAAACAAGACTTACAGGTGCACCCTCACTGACATACACTCAGACACAAACACAGACTTACAGGTGCACACTCACTGATATACACTCAGAGACAAACACAAACTTACAGGTGCACACTCACTGACATACTCTCAGAGAGACACACACAGACTTACAGGTGCACACTCACTGACCTACACTCAGAGACAAACACAGACTTACAGGTGCACACTCACTGACATACTCTCAGAGAGACACACACAGACTTACAGGTGCACACTCACTGACATACACTCAGAGGCACACACACAGACTTACAGGTGCACACTCACTGACATACACTCAGAGACACAAACACAGACTTACAGGTGCACACTCACTGACATACACTCAGAGACACAGACACAGACTTACAGGTGCACACTCACTGACATACACTCAGACACAAACACAGACTGACAGGTGCACACTCACTGACATACACTCAGACACAAACACAGACTTACAGGTTCACACTCACTGACATACACTCAGGCACTCACACACAGACTTACAGGTGCACACTCACTGACATACACTCAGACACAAACACAGATTTACAGGTGCACACTCACTGACAACACTCAGAGACACACACACAGACTGACAGGTGCACACTCACTGACATACACTCAGAGACACACACACAGACTGACAGGTGCACACTCACTGACATACACTCAGACACAAACACAGACTTACAGGTGCACACTCACTGACATACACTCAGACACAAACACAGACTTACAGGTGCAAACTCACTGACATACACTCAGAGACACAAACACAGACTTACAGGTGCACACTCACTGACATACACTCAGACACAAACACAGACTGACAGGTGCACACTCACTGACATACACTCAGAGATACAAACACAGACTTACAGGTGCACACTCACTGACATACACTCAGAGACAAACACAGATTTACAGGTGCACACTCACTGACATACACTCAGACACAAACACAGACTTACAGGTGCAAACTCACTGACATACACTCAGACACAAACACAGATTTACAGGTGCACACTCACTGACATACACTCAGACACAAACACAGACTGACAGGTGCACACTCACTGACATACACTCAGAGACAAACACAGACTTACAGGTGCACACTCACTGACATACACTCAGAGACACAAACACAGACTTACAGGTGCACACTCACTGACATACACTCAGAGACAAACACAGATTTACAGGTGCACACTCACTGACATACACTCAGACACAAACACAGACTTACAGGTGCAAACTCACTGACATACACTCAGACACAAACACAGATTTACAGGTGCACACTCACTGACATACACTCAGACACAAACACAGACTGACAGGTGCACACTCACTGACATACACTCAGAGACAAACACAGACTTACAGGTGCACACTCACTGACATACTCTCAGAGACACAAACACAGACTTACAGGTGCACACTCACTGACATACACTCAGAGACAAACACAGATTTACAGGTGCACACTCACTGACATACACTCAGACACAAACACAGACTTACAGGTGCACACTCACTGACATACACTCAGAGACACAAACACAGACTTACAGGTGCACACTCACTGACATACACTCAGACACAAACACAGACTTACAGGTGCACACTCACTGACATACACTCAGACACAAACACAGATTTACAGATGCACACTCACTGACATACATTCAGACACAAACACAGACTTACAGGTGCACACTCACTGACATACACTCAGAGACACAAACACAGACTTACAGGTGCACACTCACTGACATACACTCAGACACAAACACAGACTTACAGGTGCACACTCACAGACATACACTCAGAGACACACACACAGACCTACAGGTGCACACTCACTGACATACACTCAGAGACAAACACACACCTACAGGTACACACTCACTGACATATACTCAGAGTCACAAACACACACCTACATGTGGACACTCACTGACATACACTCAGAGACACACATAAAGACTTACACGTGCACACTCACTGACATACACTCAGAGACACACACACAGACTTACAGGTGCACACTCAATAACATACACTCAGAGACAGACCCACAGACTTACAGGTACACACTCACTGACATACACTCAGACACAAACAAGACTTACAGGTGCACACTCATTGACATACACTCAGACACAAACAAGACTTACAGGTGCACACTCACTGACATACACTCAGACACAAACACACACTTACAGGTGCACACTCACTGATATACACTCAGAGACACAAACACAGACTTACAGGTGCACACTCACTGACATACTCTCAGAGAGACACACACAGACTTACAGGTGCACACTCACTGACATACACTCAGACACAAACACAGACGTACAGGTGCACACTCACTGACAACACTCAGAGACACACACACAGACTGACAGGTGCACACTCACTGACATACACTCAGAGACACACACACAGACTGACAGGTGCACACTCACTGACATACACTCAGACACAAACACAGACTTACAGGTGCACACTCACTGGCATACACTCAGACACAAACACAGACTTACAGGTGCAAACTCACTGACATACACTCAGAGACACAAACACAGACTTACAGGTGCACACTCACTGACATACACTCAGACACAAACACAGACTGACAGGTGCACACTCACTGACATACACTCAGAGACACAAACACAGACTTACAGGTGCACACTCACTGACATACACTCAGAGACAAACACAGATTTACAGGTGCACACTCACTGACATACACTCAGACACAAACACAGACTTACAGGTGCAAACTCACTGACATACACTCAGACACAAACACAGATTTACAGATGCACACTCACTGACATACATTCAGACACAAACACAGACTTACAGGTGCACACTCACTGACATACACTCAGAGACACAAACACAGACTTACAGGTGCACACTCACTGACATACACTCAGACACAAACACAGACTTACAGGTGCACACTCACAGACATACACTCAGAGACACACACACAGACCTACAGGTGCACACTCACTGACATACACTCAGAGACAAACACACACCTACAGGTACACACTCACAGACATACACTCAGAGTCACAAACACACACCTACATGTGGACACTCACTGACATACACTCAGAGACACACATACAGACTTACACGTGCACACTCACTGACATACACTCAGAGACACACACACAGACTTACAGGTGCACACTCAATGACATACACTCAGAGACAGACCCACAGACTTACAGGTACACACTCACTGACATACACTCAGACACAAACACAGACTTACAGGAGCACACTCACTGACATACACTCAGAGACACACACACAGACCTACAGGTGCACACTCACTGACATACACTCAGAGACAAACACACACCTACAGGTGCACACTCACTGACATACACTCAGAGTCACAAACACACACCTACATGTGGACACTCACTGACATACACTCAGAGACACACATACAGACTTACAGGTGCACACTCACTGACATACACTCAGAGACACACACACAGACTTACAGGTGCACACTCAATGACATACACTCAGAGACACACACACAGACTTACAGGTACACACTCACTGACATACACTCAGACACAAACAAGACTTATAGGTGCACACTGACTGACATACACTCAGACACAAACACAGACTTACAGGTGCACACTCACTGATATACACTCAGAGACACAAACACAGACTTACAGGTGCACACTCACTGACATACTCTCAGAGAGACACACACAGATTTACAGGTGCACACTCACTGACATACACTCAGAGACAAACACAGACTTACACGTACACACTCACTGACATACACTCAGATACAAACACAGACTTACAGGTGCACACTCACTGATATACACTCAGAGACACAAACACAGATTTACAGGTGCACACTCACTGACATACTCTCAGAGAGACACACACAGACTTACAGGTGCACACTCACTGACATACACTCAGACACAAACACAGATTTACAGGTGCACACTCACTGACATACACTCAGAGACAAACACAGATTTACAGGTGCACACTCACTGACATACACTCAGACACAAACACAGACTGACAGGTGCACACTCACTGACATACACTCAGACACAAACACAGACTTACAGGTGCACACTCACTGACATACACTCAGACACAAACACAGACTTACAGGTGCACACTCACTGACATACACTCAGACACAAACACAGACTTACAGGTGCACACTCACTGACATACACTCAGACACAAACACAGACTTACAGGTGCACACTCACTGACATACACTCAGAGACAAACACCGATTTACAGGTGCACCCTCACTGACATACACTCAGACACACACACAGACTTACAGGTGCACACTCACTGAAATACACTCAGAGACAAACAGAGATTTACAGGTGCACCCTCACTGACATACACTCAGACACAAACGCAGACTGACAGGTGCACACTCACTGACATACACTCAGAGACACAAACACAGACTTACAGGTGCACACTCACAGACACACACACAGAAGCACACTCACAGACACTTACACACACAGACACACACTCACAGACAGACGCACACAGAACCACACTCACAGACACACACACAGAAGCACACTCACAGACACATACACACCCAGAATCACACTCACAGACAGACGCACACAGAAGCACACTCACAGACACACAAACACAGAAGTACACTCACAGACACACACACACACAGAAGCACACTCACAGACACACACACACAGAGGTACACTCACAGACACACACACACACACACAGAAGCACACTCACAGGCACACACACACAGAAGCACACTCACAGACACATACATACACAGAAGTATACTCACAGACACACACACACACAGAAGCACACTCACAGACACACACACACAGAAGCACACTCACAGACACATACATACACAGAAGTACACTCACAGACACACTCACACACAGAAGTACACTCACAGACACATATACACACACAGAAGCACACTCACAGACACACACACACAGAAGCACACTCAGACACATATACACACAGAAGCACACTCAGACACATATACACACAGAAGCACACTCACTTACACACACACAGAAGCACACTCACAGACACACACACACAGAAACACACTCACAGACACACACACAGAAGGACAAACACACACACAGAAGCACACTCACAGACACACACACACCCAGAAGCACACTCACAGACACACACACAGAAGCACACTCACAGACACACACACACAGAAACACACTCACAGACACACACACAGAAGCACAAACACACACACAGAAGCACACTCACAGACACACACACACACACCCAGAAGCACACTCACAGACACACACACAGAAGCATACTCACAGATAAACACACACACAGAAGCACACTCACAGACACACACACACAGAAACACACTCACAGACACACACACAGAAGCACACACACGCACACACACACACAGAAGCACACACACACACAGAAGCACACTCACAGTCACATACACAGACACAGAAGCACACTCACAGACACACACATACACACAGAAGCACACTCACAGACACACACAAACAGAAGCACACTCACGACACACACAGACACATACACACACAGAAGCACACACACCGACACATACACTCACTGACATACACTCAGAGACACAACCACAGACCTACAGGTTCACACTCACTGACATACATTCAGAGACACACACACAGACTTACAGGTGCACATTCACTGACATACACTCAGAGACACACACACAGACTTACAGATGCACATTCACTGACATACACTCAGAGACACACACACAGACTTACAGATGCACACTCACGGACATACACTCAGAGACACATGCACAGACTTACAGGTACACACTCACTGACATACACTCAGACACACACACAGACTTACAGGTGCACACTCACTGACATACACTTAGAGACACAAACACAGACTTACAGGTGCACACTCACTGACATACACTCAGACACAAACACAGACTTACAGGTGCACACTCACTGACATACACTCAGAGACACACACACAGACTTACAGGTTCACACTCACTGACAAACACTCAGAGACACATGCACAGACTTACAGGTGCACACTCACTGACATACACTCAGAGACACAAACACAGACTTACAGGTTCACACTCACTGACATACACTCAGACACAAAAAAAGACTTACAGGTGCACACTCACTGACATACACTCAGACACAAAAAAGACTTACAGGTGCACACTCACTGACATACACTCAGACACAAACACAGACGTACAGGTGCACACTCAGTGACATACACTCAGACACAAACACAGACGTACAGGTGCACACTCACTGACATACACTCAGACACAAACACAGACTTACAGGTGCACACTCAGTGACATACACTCAGACACAAACACAGACGTGCAGGTCCACACTCAGTGACATACACTCAGACACACAAACACAGACTGACAGGTGCACACTCACTGACATACACTCAGAGACACACACACAGACTTACAGATGCACACTCACTGACATACACTCAGACACAAACACAGACTTACAGGTGCACACTCACTGACATACACTCAGACACACACACAGACTTACAGGTGCACACTCACTGACATACACTCAGACACAAACACAGACTTACAGGTGCACACTCACTAACATACACTCAGAGTCACAAACACAGACTTACAGGTGCACACTCACTGACATACACTCAGACACAAACACAGACTTACAGGTGCACACTCACTGACATACACTCAGAGACAAACACAGACTTACAGGTGCACACTCACTGACATACACTCAGAGACAAACACAGACTTACAGGTGCACACTCACTGACATACACTCAGACACAAACACAGACTTACAGGTGCACACTCACTGACATACACTCAGACACAAACACAGACTTACAGGTGCACACTCACAGACATACACTCAGAGACACACACACAGACCTACAGGTGCACACTCACTGACATACACTCAGAGACAAACACACACCTACAGGTGCACACTCACTGACATACACTCAGAGAAAAACACAGACTTACAGGTGCACACTCACTGACATACACTCAGACACAAACACAGACTTACAGGTGCACACTCACTGACATACACTCAGACACAAACACAGACTTACAGGTGCACACTCACAGACATACACTCAGAGACACACACACAGACTTACAGGTTCACACTCACTGACAAACACTCAGAGACACATGCACAGACTTACAGGTGCACACTAACTGACATACACTCAGAGACACAAACACAGACTTACAGGTTCACACTCACTGACATACACTCAGACACAAAAAAAGACTTACAGGTGCACACTCATGACATACACTCAGACACAAAAAAGACTTACAGGTGCACACTCACTGACATACACTCAGACACAAACTCAGACGTACAGGTGCACACTCAGTGACATACACTCAGAAACAAACACAGACTTACAGGTGCACACTCACTGACATACACTCAGACACACACACAGACTTACAGGTGCACACTCAGTGACATACACTCAGAAACAAACACAGACTTACAGGTTCACACTCACTGACATACACTCAGACACAAAAAAAGACTTACAGGTGCACACTCACTGACATACACTCAGACACAAAAAAGACTTACAGGTGCACACTCACTGACATACACTCAGACACAAACACAGACGTACAGGTGCACACTCAGTGACATACACTCAGAAACAAACACAGACTTACAGGTGCACACTCACTGACATACACTCAGACACACACACAGACTTACAGGTGCACACTCAGTGACATACACTCAGAAACAAACACAGACGTACAGGTGCACCCTCACTGACATACACTCAGACACAAACACAGACTTACAGGTGCACTCTCACTGACATACACTCAGACACAAACACAGACGTACAGGTGCACACTCAGTGACATACACTCAGAAACAAACACAGACTTACAGGTGCACACTCACTGACATACACTCAGAGACACACACACAGACTTACAGGTGCACACTCAGTGACATACACTCAGACACAAACACAGACGTACAGGTGCACACTCACTGACATACACTCAGACACAAACACAGACTTACAGGTGCACACTCAGTGACATACACTCAGACACAAACACAGACGTGCAGGTGCACACTCAGTGACATACACTCAGAGACACACACACAGACTGACAGGTGCACACTCACTGACATACACTCAGAGACACACACACAGACTTACAGATGCACACTCACTGACATACACTCAGACACAAACACAGACTTACAGGCGCACACTCACTGACATACACTCAGACACACACACAGACTTACAGGTGCACACTCACTGACATACACTCAGAGACACAAACACAGACTTACAGGTGCACACTCACTGACATACACTCAGAGACATACACAGACTTACAGGTGCACACTCACTGACATACACTCAGAGACAAACACAGACTTACAGGTGCACACTCACTGACATACACTCAGACACAAACACAGACTTACAGGTGCACACTCACTGACATACACTCAGACACAAACACAGACTTACAGGTGCACACTCACTGACATACACTCAGAGACAAACACAGGCTTACAGGTGCACACTCACTGACATACACTCAGACACAAACACAGACTTACAGGTGCACACTCACTGACATACACTCAGAGACAAACACAGACTTACAGGTGCACACTCACAGACATACACTCAGAGACACACACACAGACCTACAGGTGCACACTCACTGACATACACTCAGAGACAAACACACACCTACAGGTGCACACTCACTGACATACACTCAGAGAAAAACACAGACTTACAGGTGCACACTCACTGACATACACTCAGACACAAACACAGACTTACAGGTGCACACTCACTGACATACACTCAGACACAAACACAGACTTACAGGCGCACACTCACTGACATACACTCAGACACACACACAGACTTACAGGTGCACACTCACTGACATACACTCAGAGACACAAACACAGACTTACAGGTGCACACTCACTGACATACACTCAGAGACATACACAGACTTACAGGTGCACACTCACTGACATACACTCAGAGACAAACACAGACTTACAGGTGCACACTCACTGACATACACTCAGACACAAACACAGACTTACAGGTGCACACTCACTGACATACACTCAGACACAAACACAGACTTACAGGTGCACACTCACTGACATACACTCAGAGACAAACACAGGCTTACAGGTGCACACTCACTGACATACACTCAGACACAAACACAGACTTACAGGTGCACACTCACTGACATACACTCAGAGACAAACACAGACTTACAGGTGCACACTCACAGACATACACTCAGAGACACACACACAGACCTACAGGTGCACACTCACAGACATACACTCAGAGACACACACACAGACCTACAGGTGCACACTCACTGACATACACTCAGAGACAAACACACACCTACAGGTGCACACTCACTGACATACACTCAGAGAAAAACACAGACTTACAGGTGCACACTCACTGACATACACTCAGACACAAACACAGACTTACAGGTGCACACTCACTGACATACACTCAGACACAAACACAGACTTACAGGTGCACACTCACAGACATACACTCAGAGACACACACACAGACTTACAGGTTCACACTCACTGACAAACACTCAGAGACACATGCACAGACTTACAGGTGCACACTAACTGACATACACTCAGAGACACAAACACAGACTTACAGGTTCACACTCACTGACATACACTCAGACACAAAAAAAGACTTACAGGTGCACACTCATGACATACACTCAGACACAAAAAAGACTTACAGGTGCACACTCACTGACATACACTCAGACACAAACTCAGACGTACAGGTGCACACTCAGTGACATACACTCAGAAACAAACACAGACTTACAGGTGCACACTCACTGACATACACTCAGACACACACACAGACTTACAGGTGCACACTCAGTGACATACACTCAGAAACAAACACAGACTTACAGGTTCACACTCACTGACATACACTCAGACACAAAAAAAGACTTACAGGTGCACACTCACTGACATACACTCAGACACAAAAAAGACTTACAGGTGCACACTCACTGACATACACTCAGACACAAACACAGACGTACAGGTGCACACTCAGTGACATACACTCAGAAACAAACACAGACTTACAGGTGCACACTCACTGACATACACTCAGACACACACACAGACTTACAGGTGCACACTCAGTGACATACACTCAGAAACAAACACAGACGTACAGGTGCACCCTCACTGACATACACTCAGACACAAACACAGACTTACAGGTGCACTCTCACTGACATACACTCAGACACAAACACAGACGTACAGGTGCACACTCAGTGACATACACTCAGAAACAAACACAGACTTACAGGTGCACACTCACTGACATACACTCAGAGACACACACACAGACTTACAGGTGCACTCTCAGTGACATACACTCAGACACAAACACAGACGTACAGGTGCACACTCACTGACATACACTCAGACACAAACACAGACTTACAGGTGCACACTCAGTGACATACACTCAGACACAAACACAGACGTGCAGGTGCACACTCAGTGACATACACTCAGAGACACACACACAGACTGACAGGTGCACACTCACTGACATACACTCAGAGACACACACACAGACTTACAGATGCACACTCACTGACATACACTCAGACACAAACACAGACTTACAGGCGCACACTCACTGACATACACTCAGACACACACACAGACTTACAGGTGCACACTCACTGACATACACTCAGAGACACAAACACAGACTTACAGGTGCACACTCACTGACATACACTCAGAGACATACACAGACTTACAGGTGCACACTCACTGACATACACTCAGAGACAAACACAGACTTACAGGTGCACACTCACTGACATACACTCAGACACAAACACAGACTTACAGGTGCACACTCACTGACATACACTCAGACACAAACACAGACTTACAGGTGCACACTCACTGACATACACTCAGAGACAAACACAGGCTTACAGGTGCACACTCACTGACATACACTCAGACACAAACACAGACTTACAGGTGCACACTCACTGACATACACTCAGAGACAAACACAGACTTACAGGTGCACACTCACAGACATACACTCAGAGACACACACACAGACCTACAGGTGCACACTCACTGACATACACTCAGAGACAAACACACACCTACAGGAGCACACTCACTGACATACACTCAGAGACACACACACAGACCTACAGGTGCACACTCACTGACATACACTCAGACACAAACACAGACTTACAGGTGCACACTCACTGACATACACTCAGAGACAAACACAGGCTTACAGGTGCACACTCACTGACATACACTCAGAGACAAACACAGACTTACAGGTGCACACTCACTGACATACACTCAGAGACAAACACAGACTTACAGGTGCACACTCACTGACATACACTCAGAGACACACACACAGACCTACAGGTGCACACTCACTGACATACACTCAGAGACAAACACACACCTACAGGAGCACACTCACTGACATACACTCAGAGTCACAAACACACACCTACATGTGGACACTCACTGACATACACTCAGAGACACACATACAGACTTACAGGTGCACACTCACTGACATACACTCAGACACAAACACAGACTTACAGGTGCACACTCACTGACATACACTCAGACACAAACACAGACTTACAGGTGCACACTCAGTGACATACACTCAGACACAAACACAGACGTGCAGGTGCACACTCAGTGACATACACTCAATCACACAAACACAGACTGACAGGTGCACACTCACTGACATACACTCAGAGACACACACACAGACTTACAGATGCACACTCACTGACATACACTCAGACACAAACACAGACTTACAGGTGCACATTCACTGACATACACTGAGACACACACACAGACTTACAGGTGCACACTCACTGACATACACTCAGAGACACAAACACAGACTTACAGGTGCACACTCACTGACATACACTCAGAGACAAACACAGACTTACAGGTGCACACTCACTGACATACACTCAGAGACAAACACAGACTTACAGGTGCACACTCACTGACATACACTCAGAGACAAACACAGACTTACAGGTGCACACTCACTGACATACACTCAGACACAAACACAGACTTACAGGTGCACACTCACTGACATACACTCAGAGACAAACACAGACTTACAGGTGCACACTCACAGACATACACTCAGAGACACACACACAGACCTACAGGTGCACACTCACTGACATACACTCAGAGACAAACACAGACTTACAGGTGCACACTCACAGACATACACTCAGACACAAACACAGACTTACAGGTGCACACTCACAGACATACACTCAGAGACACACACACAGACTTACAGGTTCACACTCACTGACAAACACTCAGAGACACATGCACAGACTTACAGGTGCACACTAACTGACATACACTCAGAGACACAAACACAGACTTACAGGTTCACACTCACTGACATACACTCAGACACAAAAAAAGACTTACAGGTGCACACTCACTGACATACACTCAGACACAAACACAGACTTACAGGTGCACACTCACAGACATACACTCAGAGACACACACACAGACCTACAGGTGCACACTCACTGACATACACTCAGAGACAAACACACACCTACAGGTGCACACTCACTGACATACACTCAGAGAAAAACACAGACTTACAGGTGCACACTCACTGACATACACTCAGACACAAACACAGACTTACAGGTGCACACTCACTGACATACACTCAGACACAAACACAGACTTACAGGTGCACACTCACAGACATACACTCAGAGACACACACACAGACTTACAGGTTCACACTCACTGACAAACACTCAGAGACACATGCACAGACTTACAGGTGCACACTAACTGACTTACACTCAGAGACACAAACACAGACTTACAGGTTCACACTCACTGACATACACTCAGACACAAAAAAAGACTTACAGGTGCACACTCACTGACATACACTCAGACACAAAAAAGACTTACAGGTGCACACTCACTGACATACACTCAGACACAAACTCAGACGTACAGGTGCACACTCAGTGACATACACTCAGAAACAAACACAGACTTACAGGTGCACACTCACTGACATACACTCAGACACACACACAGACTTACAGGTGCACACTCAGTGACATACACTCAGAAACAAACACAGACTTACAGGTTCACACTCACTGACATACACTCAGACACAAAAAAAGACTTACAGGTGCACACTCACTGACATACACTCAGACACAAAAAAGACTTACAGGTGCACACTCACTGACATACACTCAGACACAAACACAGACGTACAGGTGCACACTCAGTGACATACACTCAGAAACAAACACAGACTTACAGGTGCACACTCACTGACATACACTCAGACACACACACAGACTTACAGGTGCACACTCAGTGACATACACTCAGAAACAAACACAGACGTACAGGTGCACCCTCACTGACATACACTCAGACACAAACACAGACTTACAGGTGCACTCTCACTGACATACACTCAGACACAAACACAGACGTACAGGTGCACACTCAGTGACATACACTCAGAAACAAACACAGACTTACAGGTGCACACTCACTGACATACACTCAGAGACACACACACAGACTTACAGGTGCACACTCAGTGACATACACTCAGACACAAACACAGACGTACAGGTGCACACTCACTGACATACACTCAGACACAAACACAGACTTACAGGTGCACACTCAGTGACATACACTCAGACACAAACACAGACGTGCAGGTGCACACTCAGTGACATACACTCAATCACACAAACACAGACTGACAGGTGCACACTCACTGACATACACTCAGAGACACACACACAGACTTACAGATGCACACTCACTGACATACACTCAGACACAAACACAGACTTACAGGTGCACATTCACTGACATACACTGAGACACACACACAGACTTACAGGTGCACACTCACTGACATACACTCAGAGACACATACACAGACTTACAGGTGCACACTCACTGACATACACTCAGACACAAACACAGACTTACAGGTGCACACTCACTGACATACACTCAGAGACACATACACCGACTTACAGGTGCACACTCACTGACATACACTCAGAGACAAACACAGACTTACAGGTGCACACTCACTGACATACACTCAGACACAAACACAGACTTACAGGTGCACACTCACTGACATACACTCAGAGACAAACACAGACTTACAGGTGCACACTCACAGACATACACTCAGAGACACACACACAGACCTACAGGTGCACACTCACTGACATACACTCAGAGACAAACACAGACTTACAGGTGCACACACACTGACATAAACTCAGACACAAACACAGATTTACAGGTGCACACTCACTGACATACACTCAGAGACACACACACAGACTTACAGGTGCACACTCACTGACATACACTCAGAGACACACACACAGACTTACAGGTGCACACTCACTGACATACACTCAGAGACACAAACACAGACTTACAGGTGCACACTCACTGACATACACTCAGAGACACAAACACAGACTTACAGGTGCACACTCACTGACATACACTCAGAGACAAACACAGACTTACAGGTGCACACTCACTGACATACACTCAGACACAAACACAGACTTACAGGTGCACACTCACTGACATACACTCAGACACAAACACAGATTTACAGGTGCACACTCACAGACATACACTCAGAGACACACACACAGACCTACAGGTGCACACTCACTGACATACACTCAGAGACAAACACACACCTACAGGTGCACACTCACTGACATACACTCAGAGTCACAAACACACACCTACATGTGGATATTCACTGACATACACTCAGAGACACACATACAGACTTACAGGTGCACACTCAATGACATACACTCAGACACAAACACAGACTTACACGTGCACACTCACTGACATACACTCAGAGACACACACACAGACTTACAGGTGCACACTCAATGACATACACTCAGAGACAGACACACAGTCTTACAGGTACACACTCACTGACATACACTCAGACACAAACAAGACTTACAGGTGCACACTCACTGACATACACTCAGACACAAACACAGACTTTCAGGTGCACACTCACTGATATACACTCAGAGACAAACACAAACTTACAGGTGCACACTCACTGACATACTCTCAGAGAGACACACACAGACTTACAGGTGCACACTCACTGACATACACTCAGAGACAAACACAGACTTACAGGTGCACACTCACTGACATACTCTCAGAGAGACACACACAGACTTACAGGTGCACACTCACTGACAAACACTCAGAGGCACACACACAGACTTACAGGTGCACACTCACTGACATACACTCAGAGACACAAACACAGACTTACAGGTGCACACTCACTGACATACACTCAGAGACACAGACACAGACTTACAGGTGCACACTCACTGACATACACTCAGACACAAACACAGACTGACAGGTGCACACTCACTGACATACACTCAGACACAAACACAGACTTACAGGTTCACACTCACTGACATACACTCAGGCACTCACACACAGACTTACAGGTGCACACTCACTGACATACACTCAGACACAAACACAGATTTACAGGTGCACACTCACTGACAACACTCAGAGACACACACACAGACTGACAGGTGCACACTCACTGACATACACTCAGAGACACACACACAGACTGACAGGTGCACACTCACTGACATACACTCAGACACAAACACAGACTTACAGGTGCACACTCACTGACATACACTCAGAGATACAAACACAGACTTACAGGTGCACACTCACTGACATACACTCAGAGACAAACACAGATTTACAGGTGCACACTCACTGACATACACTCAGACACAAACACAGACTTACAGGTGCAAACTCACTGACATACACTCAGACACAAACACAGATTTACAGGTGCACACTCACTGACATACACTCAGACACAAACACAGACTGACAGGTGCACACTCACTGACATACACTCAGAGACAAACACAGACTTACAGGTGCACACTCACTGACATACACTCAGAGACACAAACACAGACTTACAGGTGCACACTCACTGACATACACTCAGAGACAAACACAGATTTACAGGTGCACACTCACTGACATACACTCAGACACAAACACAGACTTACAGGTGCAAACTCACTGACATACACTCAGACACAAACACAGATTTACAGGTGCACACTCACTGACATACACTCAGACACAAACACAGACTGACAGGTGCACACTCACTGACATACACTCAGAGACAAACACAGACTTACAGGTGCACACTCACTGACATACTCTCAGAGACACAAACACAGACTTACAGGTGCACACTCACTGACATACACTCAGAGACAAACACAGATTTACAGGTGCACACTCACTGACATACACTCAGACACAAACACAGACTTACAGGTGCAAACTCACTGACATACACTCAGACACAAACACAGATTTACAGATGCACACTCACTGACATACATTCAGACACAAACACAGACTTACAGGTGCACACTCACTGACATACACTCAGAGACACAAACACAGACTTACAGGTGCACACTCACTGACATACACTCAGACACAAACACAGACTTACAGGTGCACACTCACTGACATACACTCAGAGACAAACACACACCTACAGGTACACACTCACTGACATACACTCAGAGTCACAAACACACACCTACATGTGGACACTCACTGACATACACTCAGAGACACACATACAGACTTACACGTGCACACTCACTGACATACACTCAGAGACACACACACAGACTTACAGGTGCACACTCAATAACATACACTCAGAGACAGACCCACAGACTTACAGGTACACACTCACTGACATACACTCAGACACAAACAAGACTTACAGGTGCACACTCACTGACATACACTCAGACACAAACAAGACTTACAGGTGCACACTCACTGACATACACTCAGACACAAACACAGACTTACAGGTGCACACTCACTGATATACACTCAGAGACACAAACACAGACTTACAGGTGCACACTCACTGACATACACTCAGAGACACACACACAGACTTACAGGTGCACACTCACTGACATACACTCAGAGACAAACACAGATTTACAGGTGCACACTCACTGACATACACTCAGAGACACACACACAGACTTACAGGTGCACACTCACTGACATACACTCAGAGACAAACACAGATTTACAGGTGCACACTCACTGACATACACTCAGAGACACACACACAGACTTACAGGTGCACACTCACTGACATACACTCAGACACAAACACAGACTTACAGGTGCACACTCACTGACATACACTCAGAGACACACACACAGACTTACAGGTGCACACTCACTGACATACACTCAGAGACAAACACAGATTTACAGGTGCAAACTCACTGACATACACTCAGACACAAACGCAGATTTACAGGTGCACACTCACTGACATACACTCAGACACAAACACAGACTGACAGGTGCACACTCACTGACATACACTCAGAGACACAAACACAGACTTACAGGTGCACACTCACTGACATACACTCAGAGACAAACACAGATTTACAGGTGCACACTCACTGACATACACTCAGAGACACAAACACAGACTTACAGGTGCACACTCACTGACATACACTCAGAGACAAACACAGATTTACAGGTGCACACTCACTGACATACACTCAGACACAAACACAGATTTACAGATGCACACTCACTGACATACACTCAGAGACACACACAGACTTACAGGTGCACACTCACTGACATACACTCAGACACAAACACAGACTTACAGGTGCACACTCACTGACATACACTCAGAGACACAAACACAGACTTACAGGTGCACACTCACTGACATACACTCAGACACAAACACACACCTACAGGTGCACACTCACTGACATACACTCAGACACAAACACACACCTACAGGTGCACACTCACTGACATACACTCAGAGACACACACACAGACACATCCACATTCAAATTGTTTACTGACAGAAATTTGTCTGCAATTTAATTGCGATTGTTCCAACTTGTTGGTGCCTCTCAGTGTGGTATTTGGCCTGGGCTATGTCTGTGGTTGTATCTCCCGCTTCTGATTCTCAGTCTCAGAACCTGTTTGTTCCGTGGACCCCCCCCCCCCCCCGGTGTCCCACGTCCAGCTGCTGCCACCTGTTTCCCTTCACTCTCTCAGAGTCAGCCAGACTTGTGTGTTCATGCTGTGTGCTCATAGATACCTCTCTCTGAGCCTGGCGAGGGCTGGGTGACAGGCTCCGAGTTTGGGAGTGGTGCCAGGCCTCAGGCAGTGCCAGTCAGTGCCAGCTGATGCTGTTGTGGATGGCAGCCGTGGGCGGGGGATGTGTAGTGAGGGGACAGGACGAACTGGGGAGTGTGGATGTGAAAGGGGTCAAGCAGCCTGCCCATCCCAATGCAGCTGTGTTTCCGAACCGGAGCCAGGTTCCTGGGGAATGTCGCTGACTGACAGCAGCTGTTACAGGCTGCCCCGAGCTCCTGGACAGCAAAACAGGTGGAAGGGAAAACAGGCAGACCGCAAACAGGCAGACAGGAGACAGCCCCCATCCAGCTCAGACTGTAGGCAGAAGGCAGTGGGCAGGGCTGTGGGTACTGACTGGCCTCAGATCTCACTGGGAACACACGGTGCTCCGTGGTGTGACCCGATCACAGGTAACCAGGCAACCAGGGATCAATGCCAGGGCTGAGCCAATCACACAGCAGAGGTCCGGGGGCTGAGCGGATCCGACAATGACCACATCAAGGGCTGATGGTATCCCACCAATCGGCCCCTGGGCTGAGCCGACAGGAGCCGGGCTGGACCAAGGAACACACACAGAGCTCAGTGGATCACAGGGAGTACACACACGAGGTCAGGGTTCATCACAGGGAGCACACAGAAGGTCAGGGTTCATCACAGGGAGCACACAGAAGGTCAGGGTTCATCACAGGGAGCACACAGAAGGTCAGGGTTCATCACAGGGATCACACAGAAGGTCAGGGTTCATCACAGGGATCACACGGAAGGTCAGGGTTCATCACAGGGATCACACAGAAGGTCAGGGTTCATCACAGGGAGCACACAGAAGGTCAGGGTTCATCACAGGGAGCACACAGAAGGTCAGGGTTCATCACAGGGATCACACGGAAGGTCAGGGTTCATCACAGGGATCACACGGAAGGTCAGGCTGGCTCCCAGAGATCAGAGCCAGGCCTGAGGGAACCCCAGGGAGCAGACACCAGGCCAACGCTGACCTATAGGGATCAAGGACTAGACGGAGTAGGTCCCAAGGCAGGGATGCAAGGCAACCTCATTGGGGCTAATTAACAGGGAGGGATAGTGAGGGGGGGATGGGGACGGGGGTTGGAGGGTGAGGGATAGTGAGGGGGGAATGGGGACGGGGGTTGGGGGGTGAGGGATAGTGAGGGGGGAATGGGGACGGGGGTTGGGGGGTGAGGGATAGTGAGGGGGGAATGGGGACGGGGATTGGGGGGTGAGGGATAGTGAGGGGGGGATGGGGACGGGGGTTGGAGGGTGAGGGATAGTGAGGGGGGAATGGGGACGGGGGTTGGGGGGTGAGGGATAGTGAGGGGGGAATGGGGACGGGGGTTGGAGGGTGAGGGATAGTGAGGGGGGAATGGGGACGGGGGTTGGAGGGTGAGGGATAGTGAGGGGGGAATGGGGACGGGGGTTGGGGGTGAGGGATAGTGAGGGGGGAATGGGGACGGGGGTTGGGGGGTGAGGGATAGTGAGGGGGGAATGGGGATCGGGGATTGGAGGGTGAGGGATGGTGAGGGGGGAATGGGGATCGGGAATTGGGGGGTGAGGGATGGTGAGGGGGGAATGGGGATCGGGAATTGGGGGGTGAGGGATGGTGAGGGGGGAATGGGGATCGGGGATTGGGGGGTGAGGGATAGTGAGGGGGGGATGGGGACGGGGGTTGGAGGGTGAGGGATAGTGAGGGGGGGATGGGGATGGGGGATTGGGGGGTGAGGGATAGTGAGGGGGGAATGGGGACGGGGGTTGGGGGGTGAGGGATAGTGAGGGGGGAATGGGGACGGGGGTTGGGGGGTGAGGGATAGTGAGGGGGGATGGGGACGGGGGTTGGGGGGTGAGGGATAGTCAGGGGGGAATGGGGACGGGGGTTGGAGGGTGAGGGATAGTGAGGGGGGAATGGGGATCGGGGATTGGGGATCGGGGATTGGGGGGTGAGGGATAGTGAGGGGGGAATGGGGACGGGGTTTGGGGGGTGAGGGATGGTGAGGGGGGAATGGGGATCGGGGATTGGGGGGTGAGGGATAGTGAGGGGGGAATGGGGACGGGGTTTGGGGGGTGAGGGATGGTGAGGGGGGAATGGGGACGGGGATTGGGGGGTGAGGGATAGTCAGGGGGGAATGGGGATCGGGGATTGGGGGGTGAGGGA
Source organism: Chiloscyllium punctatum (assembly GCF_047496795.1). Lineage (NCBI taxonomy): Eukaryota > Metazoa > Chordata > Chondrichthyes > Orectolobiformes > Hemiscylliidae > Chiloscyllium > Chiloscyllium punctatum. The sequence continues at coordinate 18,434,469 of NC_092760.1, forward strand.
TAGTGAGGGGGGGATGGGGACGGGGATTGGGGGGTGAGGGATAGTGAGGGTGGAATGGGGACAGGGTTGGAGGGTGAGGGATAGTGAGGGGGGAATGGGGACGGGGTTTGGAGGGTGAGGTATAGTGAGGGGGGGATGGGGACGGGGTTTGGAGGGTGAGGGATAGTGAGGGGGGAATGGGGATCGGGGATTGGGGATCGGGGATTGGGGGGTGATGGATAGTGAGGGGGGAATGGGGACGGGGTTTGGAGGGTGAGGGATGGTGAGGGGGGAATGGGGACGGGGGTTGGGGGGTGATGGATAGTGAGGGGGGAATGGGGATGGGGTTTGGGGGGTGAGGGATAGTGAGGGGGGAATGGGGACGGGGTTTGGAGGGTGAGGGATAGTGAGGGGGGAATGGGGACGGGGTTTGGGGGGTGAGGGATAGTGAGGGGGGAATGGGGATCGGGGATTGGGGGGTGAGGGATAGTGAGGGGGGAATGGGGACGGAGTTTGGAGGGTGAGGGATAGTGAGAGGGGAATATGGATGGGGTTTGGAGGGTGGGGTATGGAGAGGGGTAAATTGGACGGGGATTGGAGAGTGAGGGTTGGTGAGGGGGGAATGGGGACGGGGTTTGGAGGGTGAGGGATGGAGAGGGGTGAATGGGGACGGGGTTGGGAGGGTGAGGGATGGTGACGGGTGAGTGGGGGGGGTTTGGAGGGTGAGGGATGGTGAGGGGGGAATGGGGACGGGGTTGGAGGGTGAGGGATGGTGAGGGGTGAATGGGGACGGGATTTGGAGGGTGAGGGATGGTGAGGGGTGAATGGGGACAGGATTTGGAGGGTGAGGGATGGTGAGGGGTGAATGGGGACGGGATTTGGAGGGTGAGGGATGGTGAGGGGGGAATGGGGACGGGGTTGGAGGGTGAGGGATGGTGATGGGTGAGTGGGGGGGGTTTGGAGGGTGAGGGATGGAGAGGGGTGAATGGGGACGGGATTTGGAGGGTGAGGGATGGTGAGGGGGGAATGGGGACGGGGTTTGGAGGGTGAGGGATGGTGAGGGGGGAATGGGGACGGGGTTTGGAGGGTGAGGGATGGTGAGGGGGGAATGGGGACGGGATTTGGAGGGTGAGGGATGGTGAGGGGTGAATGGGGACGGGGTTGGGAGGGTGAGGGATAGTGAGGGGGGAATGGGGACGGGGTTTGGAGGGTGAGGGATGGAGAGGGGTGAATGGGGACGGGATTTGGAGGGTGAGGGATGGGTATTTAGATGAGGGGTGTTTGGGGGGAGATGGTGTGAGGTTGGGGAAGATGTGGGGAAGTTGTGGGGAGATGAGGGGAGGTAGGGGAGAGATGGGTGAGTTTGGGTGGGAGATGGGGGGAGGTTTGGGGGAGATGGAGGAGGTTGGGGGAGATGAGGGAAGACTGGGGGGATGGGGAGGTTGGAGGGAGTTGGAGGAGGTTGGAGGGAGATGGGGGAGGTTGGGGGGAGATGGGGGAGGTTGGAGGAGATGGGGAGGTTGGGGGAGATGGGTATGTTGGGGGAGAATGGGTGGGAGTTTGGGAGGGAGATGGGGTGAGGATGGGGGAGATGGGGGAGGTTGGGGGGAGATGAGGGTAGGTTGGGGGAGATGGGGGTACATTGGGGAGAGATGGGGAGGTTGGGGGAGATGGGGAGGTTGGGGGGAGATGGAGAGATTTTGGGAGGGAGATGGGCGGAGGTTGGGGGAGATGGGGGAGGTTGGGGAGGTTGGGGGAGATGGTGGAGGTTGGGGGAGATGGGGAGGTTGGGGAGATGGGGAGGTTGGGGAGATGGGGAAGTTGGGGGGAAATGGGGGAGCTTGGGGGGAGATGGAGGGAGTTTGGGAGAGAGATGGGGAGGTTGGGGGGAGATGGGGAGGTTGGGGGAGATGGGGAGGATGGTGGGAGAAAGGGGGGTGGTTGGGGTAGATGGAGGTAGTTGGGGGAGATGGGGGCATGTTGGAGGGAGATGGGGGGAGGCTGGGGGGAGATGGGGAGGTTGGGGGAGATGGAGGTTGGAGGGAGATGGGGATGTTGGGAGAGATGGAGGGAGTTTGGGAGGGAGATGGGGGGAGGTTGAAGGAGATGGGGGATGTTAGGGGGAGATGGGGGTAGGTTGGGGGAGATGGGGAGGTTGGGGGAGATGGGGAGGTTGGGGGAGATGGGGGTAGGTTGGGGGAGATGGGGAGTTTGGGGTGAGATGGGGGAGTTTGGGAGGGAGATGGGGAGGTTGGGGGAGATGGGGGAGGTTGGGGGAGATGGGGAGGTTGGGGGAGATGGGGGTAGGTTGGGGGAGATGGGGAGTTTGGGGTGAGATGGGGGAGTTTGGGAGGGAGATGGGGAGGTTGGGGGAGATGGGGAGGTTGGGGGAGATGGGGGAGGTTGGGGGAGATGGGGGAGGTTGGGGGGAGATGGGGGAGTTTGGGAGGGAGATGGGGAGGTTGGGGGGAGATGGGGAGGTTGGGGGAGATGGGGGAGGTTGGGGGAGATGGGGGAGGTTGGGGGAGATGGGGAGTTTGGGGGAGATGGGGAGTTTGGGGTGAGATGGGGGAGTTTGGGAGGGAGATGGGGAGGTTGGGGGAGATGGGGGATGTTGGGGGAGATGGGGAGGTTGGGGGGAGATGGGGAGGTTGGGGGGGAGATGGGGGAGGTTGGGGGGGAAAATGGGGGGAGGTTGGGGGAGATTGGGGAGTTTGGGGGAGATGGGGAGTTTGGGAGGGAGATGGGGGAGGTTGGGGGAGATTGGGGAGTTTGGGGGAGATGGGGAGTTTGGGAGGGAGATGCGGGGAGGTTGGGGGAGATTGGGGAGGTTAGGGGAGATGGGGGAGGTTAGGGGAGATGGGGGTAGGTTGGGGGAGATAGGGAGTTTGGGGTGAGATGGGGGAGTTTGGGAGGGAGATGGGGAGGTTGGGGGAGATGTGGAGGTTGGGGGGAGATGGGAGGAGGTTAGGGGGAGATAGGGAGAAGTTGAGGGGGAGATGAGGGGAGTTTGGGGTGATGGGGAGGTTGGGAGGAGATGGAGGAGGTTGGGGGAGATGGGGAGGATGGTGGGAGAAAGGGGGAAGTTGGGGTAGATGTAGGTAGTTGGGGGAGATGGGGGTATGTTGGAGGGAGATGGGGGGAGGTTGGGGGGAGATGGGGGAGGTTGGGGGAGATGGAGGTTGGGGGGAGATGGGGAGGTTGGGGGAGATGGAGTGAGTTTGGGAGGGAGATGGGGGTATGTTGGAGGGAGATGGGGGAGGCTGGGGGGAGATGGGGAGGTTGGGGGAGATGGAGGTTGGGGGAGATGGGGATGTTGGGAGAGATGGAGGGAGTTTGGGAGGGAGATGGGGGGAGGTTGAAGGAGATGGGGGAGGTTGGGGGGAGATGGGGAGGTTGGGGGAGATGGAGGGAGTTTGGGGGAGATGGGGAGTTTGGGAGGGAGATGGGGGGAGGTTGGGGGAGATTGGGGAGTTTGGGGGAGATGGGGAGTTTGGGAGGGAGATGGGGGGAGGTTGAAGGAGATGGGGGAGGTTAGGGGGGAGATGGGGTGAGGTTAGGGGTGAAATGACGGGAGGTTGCGGGGATTTGAGGGAGGTTGGGGAGGTTGGGGGGAGATAGGGGAGGTTGGGGGAGATGGGGAGGTTGGGGGGAGATAGGGGAGGTTGGGGGAGATGGGGAGGTTGGGGGGAGATGGGGAGGTTAGGGGGGAAATGGGGGGAGGTTGGGGGTATATAGGGGAGGTTGGGGCGAGATGGGGGAGGTTGGGGGGAGATGGGGAGGTTGGGGGGGAGATGGGGGGTTTGGGGGAGATGGGGGAGGTTGGGGGGGGATGAGGGGGAGGTTGGGGGAGATGAGGGGAGGTTGGGGAGAGATGGGGAGGTTGGGGGGGAGATGGGGGAGTTTGGGAGGGAGATGGGTGGTTGGGGGAGATGGGGGAGGTTGGGGGAGATTGGGGTAGGTTGGGGGAGATGCAGGAGGTTGAGGGTGATGAGGGGAGGTTGGGGGGAGATGGGGGTAGGTTGGGGTCAGATGGGGTGAGGTTGGAGGGGTGATGGTGGAGGTTGGAGGGGTGAGGGGTGAGGGGAGGTTGGGGGAGATGGGGGAGGTTGGGGGAGATGGGGAGATGGGGAGGTTGGGGCGAGATGGGGAGGTTGGGGGGATGGGGAGGTTGGAGGAGATGAGGGAGGGTGGTGGGAGATTGGGGGAGGTTGGGGGGAGATGGGGGAGGTTGGGGGGTGATGGGGGAGGTTGGGGGGTGATGGGGGAGGTTGGGGGGAGATGGGGGAGGTTGGGGGGAGATGGGGGGAGGTTGGGGAGATGGGGGAGGTTGGAGGGAGATGGGGGGAGGTTGGGGGGTGATGGGGGGAGGTTGGGGGGAGATGGGGGAGGTTGGGGGGTGATGGGGGGAGGTTGGGGGGAGATGGGGAGGTTGGGGGGTGATGGGGGAGGTTGGGGGGAGATGGGGGAGGTTGGGGGGAGATGGGGGAGGTTGGGGGGTGATGGGGGGAGGTTGGGGGGAGATGGGGGGAGGTTGGGGGGAGATGGGGGGAGGTTGGGGGAGATGGGGGGAGGTTGGGGGAGATGGGGGAGGTTGGAGGGAGATGGGGGGAGGTTGGGGGAGATGGGGGGAGGTTGGGGGAGATGGGGAGGTTGGAGGGAGATGGGGGGAGGTTGGGGGAGATGGGGGAGGTTGGGGGGTGATGGGGGGAGGTTGGGGGGAGATGGGGGAGGTTGGGGGGAGATGGGGAGGTTGGGGGGTGATGGGGGAGGTTGGGGGGAGATGGGGAAGTTGGGGGGAAATGGGGGAGGTTGGGGGGAGATGGGGGAGGTTGGGGGTGATGGGGGAGGTTGGGGGGAGATGGGGGAGGTTGGGGGGAGATGGGGGAGGTTGGGGGGTGATGGGGAGGTTGGGGGGAGATGGGGGAAGTTGGGGGGAGATGGGGAGGTTGGGGGAGGTTAGGAGGGAGATGGGGAGGTTGTGGGAGATGGGGGATGTTGGGAGGGAGATGGGGTGAGTTTAGGGGGGAGATGAGGCGAGGTTGGGAGGAGGTTAGGGAGGTTGGGGGGAGATGGGGGAGGTTGGGGGAAAGGGTGAGGTTGGGGGGAGATGGAGGATGTTGGGGAGATGAGGGAGGTTGGGGGAGATTGGGGGAGGTTGAAGGGAGATGGGGAGGTTGGAGGGGTGATGGGGAGGTTGGGGGAGGTGGGGGAGGTGGGGGAGGTTGGGAGGGAGATGGGTTGAGTTTAGGGGGGAGATTAGGGGAGTTTGGGGGGAGGTTAGGGAGGTTGGGGGGAGATGGGGAGTTTGGGGGGAGATGAGGGGTGGTTGAGGGGAGATCGGGAGGTTGGAGGGAGATGGGGGAGGTGGAGGGAGGTTGGATGGGTGATGGGGAGATTGGGGGAGATGAGGGAGGTTGGGGGGAGATGAGGGAGGTTGGGGGGGAGTAGGGGAGTTTGGGGAGAGATGAGGGGAGGTTGGGGGGAGATGGGGTGGTTGGGGAGATGAGGGGAGGTTGGGGGGAGATGAGGGAGGTTGGGGGAGATGGGCCACAGGTTGGAGGGGAGATGGGGGAGGTTGGAGGGAGATGAGGAGTGTTTGGAGGGAGATGAGGGGAGGTGGAGGGAGGTTGGAGGGGAGATGGGGTGGTTGGGGGGAAGTTGGAGGGGTGATAGTGGAGGTTGGAGGGAGATGGGGAGGTTGGGGGAGGTGGGGGAGGTTGGGAGGGAGATGGGTTGAGTTTAGGGGGGAGATTAGGGGAGGTTGGGGGGAGGTTAGGGAGGTTGGAGGGGAGATAGGGGAGGTTGGGGGGAGATGGGGTAGTTGGGCAGATGAGGGGAGGTTGGGGGAGATTGGGGGAGGTTGAAGGGAGATGGGGAGGTTGGAGGGGTGATGGGGAGGTTGGGGGAGGTGGGGAGGTTGGGGGGGAGATGGGGAGGTTGGGGGGAGATGGGGGAGGTTGGGGGGAGATGGGGTAGTTGGGGAGATGAGGGGAGGTTGGGGGGAGATGGGGAGGTTGGGGGAGGTTGGGGGGAGATGGGGGAGGTTGGGGGGAGATGGGGTAGTTGGGGAGATGAGGGGAGGTTGGGGGGAGATGGGGGAGGTTGGGGGGAGATGGGGGAGGTTGGGGGGAGATGGGGGAGGTTGGGGGGAGATGGGGTAGTTGGGGAGATGAGGGGAGGTTGGGGGGAGATGGGGAGGTTGGGGGAGGTGGGGGAGGTTGGGGGGAGATGGGGGAGGTTGGGGGAGATGGGGAGGTTGGGGGGGAGATGGGGAGGTTGGGGGGAGATGGGGAGGTTGGGGGGGAGATGGGGGAGGTTGGGGGGAGATGGGGAGGTTGGGGGGAGATGGGGGAGGTTGGGGGAGATGGGGGAGGTTGGGGGGAGATGGGGAGGTTGGGGGGAGATGGGGAGGTTGGGGGGGAGATGGGGGAGGTTGGGGGGAGATGGGGAGGTTGGGGGGAGATGGGGGGTTTGGGAGAGATGGGGAGGTTGGGGGGGAACTGGGGAGGTTGGGGGGGAGATGGGGAGGTTGGGGGGAGATGGGGAGGTTGGGGGGAGATGGGGAGGTTGGGGGGAGATGGGGAGGTTGGGGGAGGTGGGGAGGTTGGGGGGAGATGGGGAGGTTGGGGGGAGATGGGGGAGGTTGGGGGGGAGATGGGGAGGTTGGGGGTGATGGGGAAGTTGGGGGAGGTGGGGAGTTTGGGGGGAGATGGGGAGGTTGGGGGAGATGGGGGAGGTTGGGGGGGAGATGGGGAGGTTGGGGGGAGATGGGGAGGTTGGGGGAGATTGGGGGAGGTTGAAGGGAGATGGGGAGGTTGGAGGGGTGATGGGGAGGTTGGGGGGAGATGGGGGGAGGTTGGGGGAGGTGGGGAGGTTGGGGGGAGATGGGGAGGTTGGGGGGAGATGGGGAGGTTGGGGGGAGATGGGGGAGGTTGGGGGGGAGATGGGGAGGTTGGGGGGAGATGGGGAGGTTGGGGGGAGATGGGGGAGGTTGGGGGGAGATGGGGGAGGTTGGGGGGAGATGGGGGAGGTTGGGGGGGAGATGGGGAGGTTGGGGGGAGATGGGGAGGTTGGGGGGGAGATGGGGGAGGTTGGGGGGGAGATGGGGGAGGTTGGGGGGGAGATGGGGAGGTTGGGGGGAGATGGGGAGGTTGGGGGGAGATGGGGAGGTTGGGGGGAGATGGGGAGGTTGGGGGGAGATGGGGAGGTTGGGGGGGAGATGGGGAGGTTGGGGGGAGATGGGGAGGTTGGGGGGAGATGGGGGAGGTTGGGGGGAGATGGGGAGGTTGGGGGGAGATGGGGAGGTTGGGGGGAGATGGGGAGGTTGGGGGGGAGATGGGGAGGTTGGGGGGAGATGGGGAGGTTGGGGGGAGATGGGGGAGGTTGGGGGGAGATGGGGGAGGTTGGGGGGAGATGGGGGAGGTTGGAGGTTGAGGGGGAGAGCTGAGTTTGGAGGGTGATCTCTTTCTGCCTGTGTCTCTTTGTGCTCAGTTCCTTGCTGGTGGTCTGCTCATTGATGAGAGGAACACGGTCAGTCTGATGGACGAGGAGTTAGCATCAACACGAGCAGCTCCCATCTTCCTCAACATCATGAACACCCAGTTCCCTAAGAACCGTGCTGCCCTCGGGAAAATGCTGCAAGAGATTCCAAGTTCGGGAGAAACCTTTGAAATGGACATCTTTGAACAATTACTGCTGGCCTCAGTGTACACGGCACATCAGGGTCACACCAGTGATCAGACGGATCGGCAACTCTGGGGAGATCTCTTCTGCTCACTCGTGGCTCCCCTGATCCGGGATCTCTCTGGCAAGTTGGTTCGGTGCTGATCTCACAGGTCCCAGTCGGCTGTGACCCAGTCACATGCCCTTCCTGATCAATTTGGTTTGGACTCACTGCAAACAGGACTGAATGTAAAAAGGGGTATGTCCTGGTCCCACAGAATCTCCAGGATTACGTCGTCCTAATGAGACACAGCACAGCCTGCCTTCACCAGACACATTGAGGAGTCAAATCCCACAAATCACAATCTTCGCCCTGTACAATCACCGACCAACTCAAATCCAAAATCCACACTCCCTCTAGCTCACAGCACAAAGTGTTCTTCCTCAACACTCCCTCCCTGTGAGGGAACACTCTCCCAGTGAGGGAACACTGTCCCAGTGAGGGAACACTGTCCCAGTGAGGGAACATTCTCCCAGTGAGGGAACACTGTCCGAGTGAGGGAAGACTGTCCCAGTGAGGGAACAGTCTCCCGGTGAGGGAACACTGTCCCAGTGAGGGAACACTCTCCCAGTGAGGGAACACTCTCCCAGTGAGGGAACATTCTCCCAGTGAGGGAACACTGTCCCACTGAGGGAACATTCTCCCAGTGAGGGAACACTCTCCCAGTGAGGGAACATTCTCCCAGTGAGGGAACACTGTCCCAGTGAGGGAACACTCTCCCAGTGAGGGAACATTCTCCCAGTGAGGGAACACTCTCCCAGTGAGGGAACATTCTCCCAGTGAGGGAACACTGTCCCTGTGAGGGAACACTCTCCCAGTGAGGGAACATTCTCCCAGTGAGGGAACATTCTCCCAGTGAGGGAACACTCTCCCAGTGAGGGAACATTCTCCCAGTGAGGGAACACTGTCCCTGTGAGGGAACACTCTCCCAGTGAGGGAACATTCTCCCAGTGAGGGAACACTCTCCCAGTGAGGGAACACTCTCCCAGTGAGGGAACATTCTCCCAGTGAGGGAACACTGTCCCTGTGAGGGAATACTCTCCCAGTGAGGGAACATTCTCCCAGTGAGGGAACACTGTCCCAGTGAGGGAACACTCTCCCAGTGAGGGAACATTCTCCCAGTGAGGGAACACTGTCCCTGTGAGGGAACACTCTCCCAGGGAGGGAACATTCTCCCAGTGAGGGAACACTGTCCCAGTGAGGGAACATTCTCCCAGTGAGGGAACATTCTCCCGGTGAGGGAACACTGTCCCAGTGAGGGAACATTCTCCCAGTGAGGGACCACTCTCCCAGTGAGGGAACACTGTCCCAGTGAGGGAACATTCTCCCAGTGAGGGAACACTGGCCCTGTGAGGGAACACTCTCCCAGTGAGGGAACACTCTCCCAGTGAGGGAACATTCTACCAGTGAGGGAACACTGTCCCAGTGAGGGAACACTCTCCCAGTGAGGGAACATTCTCCCAGTGAGGGAACATTCTCCCAGTGAGGGAACACTGTCCCAGTGAGGGAACATTCTCCCAGTGAGGGAACACTGTCCCAGTGAGGGAACATTCTCTCAATGAGGGAACACTGTCCCATTGAGGGAACACTCTACCAGTGAGGGAACATTCTCCCAGTGAGGGAACACTGTCCCTTTGAGGGAACACTGTCCCAGTGAGGGAACATTCTCCCAGTGAGGGAACACTGTCCCTGTGAGGGAACACTCTCCCAGTGAGGGAACATTCTCCCAGTGAGGGAACTCTCTCCCAGTGAGGGAACACTGTCCCAGTGAGGGAACTCTCTCCCGGTGAGGGAACACTCTCCCGGTGAGGGAACATTCTCCCAGTGAGGGAACACTCTCCCAGTGAGGGAACATTCTCCCAGTGAGGGAACACTCTCCCAGTGAGGGAACATTCTCCCAGTGAGGGAACACTGTCCCTGTGAGGGAACACTCTCCCAGTGAGGGAACACTGTCCCAGTGAGGGAACACTGTCCCAGTGAGGGAACATTCTCCCAGTGAGGGAACACTCTCCCAGTGAGGGAACACTCTCCCAGTGAGGGAACATTCTCCCAGTGAGGGAACACTGTCCCTGTGAGGGAACATTCTCCCAGTGAGGGAACACTCTTCCAGGGAGGGAACATTCTCCCAGTGAGGGAACACTGTCCCAGTGAGGGAACATTCTCCCGGTGAGGGAACACACTCCCAGTGAGGGAACATTCTCCCAGTGAGGGAACACTGTCCCAGTGAGGGAACATTCTCCCAGTGAGGGAACATTCTCCCAGTGAGGGAACACTGTCCCTGTGAGGGAACATTCTCCCAGTGAGGGAACACTGTCCCAGTGAGGGAACATTCTCCCAGTGAGGGAACATTCTCCCAGTGAGGGAACACTGTCCCTGTGAGGGAACACTCTCCCAGTGTGGGAACACTGTCCCAGTGAGGGAACACTCTCCCAGTGAGGGAACATTCTCCCAGTGAGGGAACACTGTCCCTGTGAGGGAAAACTCTCCCAGTGAGGGAACATTCTCCCAGTGAGGGAACACTGTCCCTTTGAGGGAACACTCTCCCAGTGAGGGAACATTCTCCCAGTGAGGGAACACTGTCCCAGTGAGGGAACACTCTCCCAGTGAGGGAACATTCTCCCAGTGAGGGAACACTGTCCCTGTGAGGGAACACTCTCCCAGGGAGGGAACATTCTCCCAGTGAGGGAACACTGTCCCAGTGAGGGAACATTCTCCCAGTGAGGGAACATTCTCCCGGTGAGGGAACACTGTCCCAGTGAGGGAACATTCTCCCAGTGAGGGACCACTCTCCCAGTGAGGGAACACTGTCCCAGTGAGGGAACACTGTCCCAGTGAGGGAACTCTCTCCCAGTGAGGGAACACTGTCCCAGTGAGGGAACTCTCTCCCAGTGAGGGAACACTGTCCCAGTGAGGGAACACTCTCCCTGTGAGGGAACACTCTCGCGGTGAGGGAGCACTCTCCCAGTGAGGGAACACTGTCCCAGTGAGGGAACACTCTCCCGGTGAGGGAACACAGTCCCAGTGAGGGAACACTCTCCCAGTGAGGGAACACTGTCCCAGTGACGGAACATTCTCCCAGTGAGGGAATACGGTACCAGTGAGGGAACACTGTCCCAGTGAGGGCACACTGTCCCAGTGAGGGAACATTCTCCCAGTGAGGGAACACTGTCCCAGTGAGGGAACATTCTCCCAGTGAGGGAACACGGTACCAGTGAGGGAACACTGTCCCAGTGTGGGAACACTGTCCCAGTGAGGGAACATTCTCCAAGTGAGGGAACACTGTCCCAGTGAGGGAACACTGTCCCAGTGAGGGAACACGCTCCCGGTGAGGGAACACTGTCCCAGTGAGGGAACACTGTCCCAGTGAGGGAACACTCTCCCGGTGAGGGAACACTGTCCCAGTGTGGGAACACTGTTCCAGTGAGGGAACATTCTCCAAGTGAGGGAACACTGTCCCAGTGAGGGAACACTCTCCCAGTGAGGGAACATTCTCCCAGTGAGGGAACACTGTCCCAGTGAGGGAACACTCTCCCAGTGAGGGAACACTCTCCCGGTGAGGGAACACTCTCCCAGTGAGGGAACACTGTCCCAGTGAGGGAACACTGTCCCAGTGAGGGAACATTCTCCCAGTGAGGGAACACTCTCCCAGTGAGGGAACATTCTCCCAGTGAGGGATCATTCTCCCAGTGAGGGAACACTGTCCCAGTGAGGGAACACTCTCCCAGTGAGGGAACACTCTCCCAGGGAGGGAACATTCTCCCAGTGAGGGAACACTGTCCCAGTGAGGGAACATTCTCCCGGTGAGGGAACACTCTCCCAGTGAGGGAACACTCTCCCAGGGAGGGAACATTCTCCCAGTGAGGGAACACTGTCCCAGTGAGGGAACATTCTCCCGGTGAGGGAACACTCTCCCAGTGAGGGAACATTCTCCCAGTGAGGGAACACTGTCCCAGTGAGGGAACATTCTCCCAGTGAGGGAACATTCTCCCAGTGAGGGAACACTGTCCCTGTGAGGGAACATTCTCCCAGTGAGGGAACATTCTCCCAGTGAGGGAACATTCTCCCAGTGAGGGAACACTGTCCCTGTGAGGGAACACTCTCCCAGTGTGGGAACACTGTCCCAGTGAGGGAACACTCTCCCAGTGAGGGAACATTCTCCCAGTGAGGGAACACTGTCCCTGTGAGGGAACACTCTCCCAGTGAGGGAACACTCTCCCAGTGAGGGAACATTCTACCAGTGAGGGAACATTCTCCCGGTGAGGGAACACTGTCCCAGTGAGGGAACATTCTCCCAGTGAGGGACCACTCTCCCAGTGAGGGAACACTGTCCCAGTGAGGGAACACTGTCCCAGTGAGGGAACACTCTCCCAGTGAGGGAACATTCTCCCAGTGAGGGAACACTGTCCCTGTGAGGGAACACTCTCCCAGTGAGGGAACACTCTCCCAGTGAGGGAACATTCTACCAGTGAGGGAACACTGTCCCAGTGAGGGAACACTCTCCCAGTGAGGGAACACTCTCCCAGTGAGGGAACATTCTCCCAGTGAGGGAACACTGTCCCAGTGAGGGAACATTCTCTCAATGAGGGAACACTGTCCCATTGAGGGAACACTCTACCAGTGAGGGAACATTCTCCCAGTGAGGGAACACTGTCCCTTTGAGGGAACACTGTCCCTTTGAGGGAACACTCTCCCATTGAGGGAACACTCTCCCAGTGAGGGAACACTGTCCCAGTGAGGGAACACTCTCCCGGTGAGGGAACACAGTCCCAGTGAGGGAACACTCTCCCAGTGAGGGAACACTGTCCCAGTGACGGAACATTCTCCCAGTGAGGGAATACGGTACCAGTGAGGGAACACTGTCCCAGTGAGGGCACACTGTCCCAGTGAGGGAACATTCTCCCAGTGAGGGAACACTGTCCCAGTGAGGGAACATTCTCCCAGTGAGGGAACACGGTACCAGTGAGGGAACACTGTCCCAGTGTGGGAACACTGTCCCAGTGAGGGAACATTCTCCAAGTGAGGGAACACTGTCCCAGTGAGGGAACACTGTCCCAGTGAGGGAACACGCTCCCGGTGAGGGAACACTGTCCCAGTGAGGGAACACTGTCCCAGTGAGGGAACACTCTCCCGGTGAGGGAACACTGTCCCAGTGTGGGAACACTGTCCCAGTGAGGGAACATTCTCCAAGTGAGGGAACACTGTCCCAGTGAGGGAACACTCTCCCAGTGCGGGAACATTCTCCCAGTGAGGGAACACTGTCCCAGTGAGGGAACACTCTCCCAGTGAGGGAACACTCTCCCGGTGAGGGAACACTCTCCCAGTGAGGGAACACTGTCCCAGTGAGGGAACACTGTCCCAGTGAGGGAACATTCTCCCAGTGAGGGAACACTCTCCCAGTGAGGGAACATTCTCCCAGTGAGGGAACATTCTCCCAGTGAGGGAACACTGTCCCAGTGAGGGAACACTCTCCCAGTGAGGGAACACTCTCCCAGGGAGGGAACATTCTCCCAGTGAGGGAACACTGTCCCAGTGAGGGAACATTCTCCCGGTGAGGGAACACTCTCCCAGTGAGGGAACACTCTCCCAGGGAGGGAACATTCTCCCAGTGAGGGAACACTGTCCCAGTGAGGGAACATTCTCCCGGTGAGGGAACACTCTCCCAGTGAGGGAACATTCTCCCAGTGAGGGAACACTGTCCCAGTGAGGGAACATTCTCCCAGTGAGGGAACATTCTCCCAGTGAGGGAACACTGTCCCTGTGAGGGAACATTCTCCCAGTGAGGGAACATTCTCCCAGTGAGGGAACATTCTCCCAGTGAGGGAACACTGTCCCTGTGAGGGAACACTCTCCCAGTGTGGGAACACTGTCCCAGTGAGGGAACACTCTCCCAGTGAGGGAACATTCTCCCAGTGAGGGAACACTGTCCCTGTGAGGGAACACTCTCCCAGTGAGGGAACACTCTCCCAGTGAGGGAACATTCTACCAGTGAGGGAACACTGTCCCAGTGAGGGAACACTCTCCCAGTGAGGGAACACTGTCCCAGTGAGGGAACATTCTCCCAGTGAGGGAACACTGTCCCAGTGAGGGAACATTCTCTCAATGAGGGAACACTGTCCCATTGAGGGAACACTCTACCAGTGAGGGAACATTCTCCCAGTGAGGGAACACTGTCCCTTTGAGGGAACACTGTCCCTTTGAGGGAACACTCTCCCATTGAGGGAACACTCTCCCAGTGAGGGAACACTGTCCCAGTGAGGGAACACTGTCCCAGTGAGGGAACTCTCTCCCAGTGAGGGAACACTGTCCCAGTGAGGGAACTCTCTCCCAGTGAGGGAACACTGTCCCAGTGAGGGAACACTCTCCCTGTGAGGGAACACTCTCGCGGTGAGGGAGCACTCTCCCAGTGAGGGAACACTGTCCCAGTGAGGGAACACTCTCCCGGTGAGGGAACACAGTCCCAGTGAGGGAACACTCTCCCAGTGAGGGAACACTGTCCCAGTGACGGAACATTCTCCCAGTGAGGGAACACGGTACCAGTGAGGGAACACTGTCCCAGTGAGGGAACACTGTCCCAGTGAGGGCACACTGTCCCAGTCAGGGAACATTCTCCCAGTGAGGGAACACGGTACCAGTGAGGGAACACTGTCCCAGTGTGGGAACACTGTCCCAGTGAGGGAACATTCTCCAAGTGAGGGAACACTGTCCCAGTGAGGGAACACTGTCCCAGTGAGGGAACACTCTCCCGGTGAGGGAACACTGTCCCAGTGAGGGAACACTGTCCCAGTTAGGGAACATTCCCCCAGTGAGGGAACACTCTCCCAGTGAGGGAACACTGTCCCAGTGAGGGAACACTGGCCCAGTGAGGGAACACTCTCCCAGTGAGGGAACACTGTCCCAGTGAGGGAACACTCTCCCGGTGAGGGAACACTCTCGCGGTGAGGGAACACTCTCCCAGTGAGGGAACACTGTCCCAGTGAGGGAACATTCTCCCAGTGAGGGAACATTCTCCCAGTGAGGGAACACTGTCCCAGTGAGGGAACTCTCTCCCAGTGAGGGAACACTCTCCCAGTGAGGGAACACTGTCCCAGTGAGGTAATATTCTCCCAGTGAGGGAACACTCTCCCAGTGAGGGAACACTCTCCCATTGAGGGAACACTCTCCCAGTGAGGGAACACTCTCCCGGTGAGGGAACACTCTCCCAGTGAGAGAACACTCTCCCAGTGAGGGAACACTCTCCCAGTGAGGGAACACTCTCCCGGTGAGGGAACACTGTCCCAGTGAGGGAACACTGTCCCAGTGAGGGAACATTCTCCCAGTGAGGGAACACTGTCCCAGTGAGGGAACACTCTCCCAGTGTGGGAACACTCTCCCAGTGAGGGAACACTCTCCCAGTGAGGGAACACTCTCCCAGTGTGGGAACACTGTCCCAGTGAGGGAACACTCTCCCAGTGAGGGAACACTCTCCCAGTGAGGGAACACTCTCCCGGTGAGGGAACATTCTCCCAGTGAGGGAACACTCAAACCTCAGTGGGGGGCAGTGTTCTAGTGAAGGAACACTGACACATTGTTACAATCCAATTCTATAGTAAATAATTACTGATCATTTCAACAGTACATTACTGTCGACAGTATATTGTTACTGTCCATGTCTACAGTCTATAATTACTGTCTACAGTAAATTGTTACTGTCCATGTCTACAGTCTATAATTACTGTCTGCAGTATATTGTTACTGTCCATGTCTACAGTCTATAATTACTGTCTACAGTAAATTGTTACTGTCCATGTCTACAGTCTATAATTACTGTCTACAGTATATTGTTACTGTCCATGTCTACAGTCTATAATTACTGTCTACAGTAAATTGTTACTGTCCATGTCTACAGTCTATAATTACTGTCTACAGTATATTGTTACTGTCCATGTCTACAGTCTATAATTACTGTCTACAGTATATTGTTACTGTCCATGTCTACAGTCTATAATTACTGTCTACAGTAAATTGTTACTGTCCATGTCTACAGTCTATAATTACTGTCTACAGTATATTGTTACTGTCCATGTCTACAGTCTATAATTACTGTCTACAGTAAATTGTTACTGTCCATGTCTACAGTCTATAATTACTGTCTACAGTATATTGTTACTGTCCATGTCTACAGTCTATAATTACTGTCTACAGTAAATTGTTACTGTCCATGTCTACAGTCTATAATTACTGTCTACAGTAAATTGTTACTGTCCACATCTACAGACTATAATTACTGTCTATAGTAAATTGTTACTGTCCATGTCTGTAGTTTATTATTACTGTCTACAGTATATTGTTACTACCCATATCTATGGTGTATAATTACTATCCATGTCTACAGCATATTGCCATGTACCAGGTTTACAGTCTATAATTATTGTGTACAGTATATTGTTAGTGCTCATTTCGACCAGTCTCTGATGACTGTCTATATCTACAGCACATTGTCACGATCCATGTCTCGAGTACATTGTTACTGTCTATTTCTACAGTATATTATTATTGGTGATGTTACTGGCCCATTGTTACTGTCTGTGTCTACAGTCTATAATTACTGTCCATCTCTACAGTACCTTGGTAAAAGTATGAAAAACCATCAAAGCCCCAAACAGAAAATAACCTTCCCAGGTGCTGGAGTTCTAATTCCCTTCGGTGTGCCTAGATCTTGTTCTTTAATATAAACTTGCAGACGGTATTCCTGGAAATCTAGCAAATTAGACAAAATGAAACCAGGGAGACTGTCAAATCACTCTCAATGGTAATGAACAGTGGGCAAACCACATCGGACAATTCCGGTTGGGAATAAAGAGGTGAAAGGATTTATTTTTCCTTTTTTGAAACACGGAAGTCCAGGCTCACTATTCCTTGGTCCTTTATACCCCCCAGACCATCTGGAGCAGATACACCCCCCCCCCAGAGAGTAACATCTGAGTGAGTGTCATGTTCCTCACCGACTGAGGGATCTAATGATGGCTTTGTTGATCTTTCGCCTCTCTTTCTCCTCAAACTCTGATCTAAGTTGGACCCTCGGTACAAACCGTTCCTTGGAAACGTCCATATTCCGGATTGAGATGGTTAATGCTCCGAGCTGAAGTGGATCGCTCCCTTCTGAATCCAAACTCTCTCTCGGGAGCTCAGATCCAGGTTAACTCTAGAAAGAATTCCTCCCCTCGTGGGTACCTCTTCCTAACCCGAGTGAATGAATGGTTTAAAACGAGCCAGGTTAACTAGGCATTCTTAAGTTAACACAAAGGATGAGTTTATTCGCTATTAAACACGAGAAAATATAATAAAATATGACATGTACATATGTAGATTACATCGAGTAGGAAGATAACGCTTAAACATGTATGCAAATCAGACTGTTAACTTCATGAAACAGGGACGGTGAAGTGTTATGGCTCGATCATACTGGTCATGAAACAGTTAATTTCCAGAGTGTTGGCTCCACACTTAGTTGACCTGTTTCCTTTTGACCAACAATTCAATGCTGGCCTGGTTCCCAGCATTCACAGTGACAGAGAGAGGGGTGTTCTTTACCTGCAGCAAAGGGGTGTCTAATCAAGCTGTAACCTTCACAGCACACTGAAACAGTGAGACTAGGGCTGCAGGGATTCGTAGCCCCAGGTTTCACAAACTCCTGCGAGGGTAAGACACAAAAATAGCTTTCAGCCCATGCCCATAATCTGGGATGTAACTCACAGGAGGTGCTGCACTCCATCTTGCTTTTAAGTCTCTCGGTTTGAGATTTCCCTGACACTCACTGCGTGTGATATGCCGGGGGCTCAAGAGGAATTTCCTGCTGTCAGTCATTCTCAGGAATTCAGCCTTTTCTCATTTGGCTTTTGTAGCTCATCTTGTGGAGAACTACGCGTCGCCTTTAAAACGTGTGGAAGCAATTTAGGGCTATGGTCAGCAATCAGGAGCCACTACAAGAGCAGCAGAGGCACTGAGAGCCTGCATTATTCTTGAGAGACTGCATTTTTGAGACAGAGAGAGATTGCTTCTAATACCGCTTTCCCCTTGCTGGGAGCAGATAACAATTGGTTAATAGCCTTGTGGAACTGACATCTCAGTCAATGTGAGGAATATTGGAATATTGCGTGCAATTCTAGTCTCCCTCCTATCGGAAGGATGTTGTGAAACTTGACAGGATTCAGAAAAGATGTTGCCAGGGTTGGAGGATCTGAGCTACAGGGAGAGGCTGAACAGGCTGGGGCTGTTTTCCCTGGAGCGTCGGAGGCTGAGGGGTGACCTTATAGAGGTTTACAAAATTATGAGGGGCATGGATAGGATAAATAGACAAAGTCTTTTCCCTGGGGTCGGGGAGTCCAGAACGAGAGGGCATAGGTTTAGGGTGAGAGGGGAAAGGTTTAAAAGAGACCTAAGGGGCAACTTTTTCACACAGAGGGTGGTACGTGTATGGAATGAGCTGCCAGAGGATGTGGTGGAGGCTGGTACAATTGCAACATTTAAGAGGCATTTGGATGGGTATATGAATAGGAAGGGTTTGGAGGGATATGGGCTGTGTCCTGGCAGGTGGGACTAGATTGGGTTGGGATATCTGGTTGGCACGGACGGGTTGGACTGAAGGGTCTGTTTCCGTGCTGTACATCTCTATGACTCGATGTTTGTGGTTAAAGCTAAGGAGCCCCTGGGACACGGAAGAGCTGAATCCAGAAATGAAACCATTAACAATGTGGAATATGACCAAGGAGACAGCTGTCGTCACCATGACAATGGGTCTGCTGTTCCAAAACAAAAGGAGTTCAGTGATTTTGGGCCTTGGGAGCGGGGGGGTATTGGTGAACAGCTGCAGATTATTACAAACACGCTGAGGATTCAGGGTCAGACGTTATCAGGGCGATTAACCAACTTCCTACTCAGTAAAAACATTGAAATGCAGGGGCTACAAGATACTCCAGGGACGCTGGAAGGTTCCGGAATCACTACCAGGGAAATTAGGGGGAGAGAGCTCAAAATTCACTCATACCACAGTGAGGACAAGCATGGGCCTCTCAGTTATTATCAATACTCAATACGGCCTGGGGGAGACTGGGCCTGGGGGAGACCGGGCCTGGGGGAGACCGGGCCTGGGGGAGACCGGGCCTGGGGGAGACCGGGGCAGGGGGAGACCGGGGCAGGGGGAGACTGGGCCTGGGGGAGACTGGGCCTGGGAGAGCCCAGGGCAGGGGTAGACTGGGCTTGGGGGAGACGGGGGCAGGGGAGACTGGGCCTGGGAGAGCCCAGGGCAGGGGAGACTGGGCCTGGGAGAGCCCAGGGCAGGGGAGACTGGGCCTGGGGGAGACCGGGGCAGGGGAGACTGGGCTTGGGGGAGACGGGGGCAGGGGAGACTGGGCCTGGGGGAGACTGGGCCTGGGAGAGCCCGGGCCTGGGGGAGACTGGGCCTGGGAGAGCCCAGGGCAGGGGAGACTGGGCCTGGGAGAGCCCAGGGCAGGGGAGACTGGGCCTGGGGGAGACCGGGGCAGGGGAGACTGGGCTTGGGGGAGACGGGGGCAGGGGAGACTGGGCTTGGGGGAGACGGGGGCAGGGGAGACTGGGCTTGGGGGAGCCCAGGGCAGGGGAGACTGGGCCTGGGGGAGACTGGGGCAGGGGGGACTGGGCCTGGGGGAGACCGGGCCTGGGGGAGACCGGGCCTGGGGGAGACCGGGCCTGGGGGAGACCGGGGCAGGGGGAGACTGGGCCTGGGGGAGACTGGGCCTGGGAGAGCCCAGGGCAGGGGAGACTGGGCCTGGGAGAGCCCAGGGCAGGGGAGACTGGGCCTGGGGGAGACCGGGGCAGGGGAGACTGGGCTTGGGGGAGACGGGGGCAGGGGAGACTGGGCTTGGGGGAGCCCAGGGCAGGGGAGACTGGGCCTGGGGGAGACTGGGGCAGGGGAGACTGGGCTTGGGGGAGACCGGGGCAGGGGGAGACTGGGCCTGGGAGAGACTGGGCCTGGGGGAGACTGGGCCTGGGAGAGCCCAGGGCAGGGGAGACTGGGCCTGGGAGAGCCCAGGGCAGGGGAGACTGGGCCTGGGGGAGACCGGGGCAGGGGAGACTGGGCTTGGGGGAGACGGGGGCAGGGGAGACTGGGCCTGGGGGAGCCCGGGGCAGGGGAGACTGGGCTTGGGGGAGACCGGGGAAGGGGGAGACTGGGCTTGGGGGAGACCGGGGCAGGGGGAGACTGGGCTTGGGGGAGACCGGGGCAGGGGGAGACTGGGCTTGGGGGAGACCGGGGCAGGGGGAGACTGGGCCTGGGGGAGACCGGAGAAGGGGGAGACTGGGCTTGGGGGAGACCGGGGCAGGGGGAGACTGGGCCTGGGAGAGCCCGGAGAAGGGGGAGACTGGGCCTGGGGGAGACCGGAGAAGGGGGAGACTGGGCTTGGGGGAGACCGGGGCAGGGGGAGACTGGGCCTGGGAGAGCCCGGAGAAGGGGGAGACTGGGCTTGGGGGAGACTGGGCCTGAGGGAGTCTTGGCTGGGGGAGACTGGGCAGGGGGTGTATGGGCAGGGGAGTCAGCACAGGGAGAGAGAGGGTGGGGAGGGGGACTGGACTGGGAGAGGATTCTGGGCTGGGGAGCGGAGATGGGGGAGGCTGGGATGCAGGCATAGTCTGAACATGGGGTGGGGGTGGAGTCTGGGCTGACATGGGGGGGGGGGTTGGGAGGGAGGGCTGTGAGTCTGGGCAGGGGGTGGGAGTTGGGCAGGTTGTGCTGACCTCTGAGCTGGGAGCGTGTCAGGGTGAATGAGCCCTCTGTCTTATTAATGATCAGAAAGGTTACAGGGAGCAGTGCTGAAAAACTATGGGCACAGCTCCTTCTAAAATATGCCACTGTCTCGATCCAGCTGTGTTCCTGCATTACGCTGTGCCCCCCCTTACTGTGCCAGCTCTGAGTCTGCCCCCCACTCAACCCACTGACAATTTAGTCAACCTCCATCTCCCTTCAGCAGTTCTTGAGCTGGTGTGCCTGTTGGATCGGCTCAGTTATAATTCTGAGGATTGCGTGAAAAACTCAATGATACGGAACTGCTTTGTTCATGTCCTGGATCGGAGAGGCTTCACTTTGTGGTTTCTTGGAAATGAAGTCAACAGTTTAACGCGGGCAGTGAGTGGGCAGGGACTGCTGTTCACAGAAAGTCACATGGAGAAAAGCTAAGCAAATCTTTTAGGAGGGTAAGTGATGGAGTGTATGGCCCTTAATTGCTGGAAAGGTCTCATTTTGGAAAAGATGATGGGGTCTCTATGTTGGTTGAACCCTCTCTGGATTTTGTTCACCCCGTCTTACAGACCGAGGGGCTCAGTTCGGAAGAAAGCACAAGGAATTACAAATCTCTTCACCTCTCAGCTGCAGGGACCTGTTGAAGTGACCGTCTCTCAGTAGTTCTAAACCCCGAGAAGGTGAACTGTGGTCACCCCCCGCTGACTGATCTGAATCGGAGTTGGAAGGTTTTCCATCAGCATTACAAAACTGTCAGCAACTCGATTTCATAAACAGGAAAGCCAGCAGACCATGAAAACACAGCACACTCTATCCTCACATTTCAGACCTTGGGTCAACTGCTAAGATCGCAGACCGAGTGTGCCATCCCTCACCGACACACACGGCCATGAATGGGGAGGGAGGTGTGAAACAACCAGGGGAGGGAAAAGAGATCAGGTTGGGGTGGGGGAATAGATCAGGTGGGACTGGGGGGGGGGGGTAGAACAGGTCAGTACGAAGGGGATGGGAATGGATCTATGGGATGGGGAATCAGCCTCCCCTCACCCAGCTACATCCAATCTGCCCTAAATCAGCCCCATCCATTCTATCCCCTCCCCGGCCCACGCTCCTCAACCCCATCCAGTCTGGCCCCTTCCCCCAACCTGATCGCATCTGTTTCCTCCCCCAGCCCACTGTCTCGTCCAGTCCGGTCGCAGCCTCAGTCCACTCTGGCAGGGTGACTCAGTGGTTAGCACTGCTGCCTCCCAGTGCCAGGAACCCAGGTTCGATTCCAGCCTCGAGCGACTGTCTGTGTGGAGTTTGTACATTCTCTGGGTGGATTTACTCCGGTTTCCTCCCACAGCATCCAAGGAACAGGAATCCTGAAGAAGGGCTGATGCCCGAAACGTCGATTCTCCTGCTCCTCGGATGCTGCGCTTTTCCAGCAACACATTTTTTCAGCTCTGATCTCCAGCGTCCGCAGTCCTCACTTTCTCCTCCCACAGTCCAAAGGTGTGCCGGTCAGGTGAATTGGTCATGCCAAACATTGGCCAGACTGTTCAGGGCTGTGTAGGTTTGGTGCATTCGTCAGAGAAAATAGAGAGTAACAGGGTAGGATGGGACTGGGTGGGGGTTACTCTTCGGAGGGTCAGCGTGGACTTGTTGGGCTGAATGGCCTGTTTCCACACTGCAGGGATTGTATACTCTCTGCCCCAAAATGTGTTCTCTTCTGCCCCAAAGTCCAACCACGTCTGTGATTGGGATGCAGTCAGCCTGTCGTTCCAGTGTGAGTGTACACTGCCTTTATTAGAATTCAGAGACTGCTGTCTTTCTGAGCTGTATCAATGTATCTGGGTTTGGGATTAGCTGGGCTTCGGTCTACTTCTGGATTGTGGCTTCTGGTTTTGCTACTTATTACAAGAATAACGTTTTGTTTCGAACAAACGGGTTTCTTGTTTGATCTCCTTCAACAAAGTCTCTTTTATTTCAGGTTGTGGTACCGAGGGGATTAATTGCGGGCAGCACTCTGTGGTGTGACTGGGTGAGGAATGGGGCTTTAACGATTAGTACCTGCCCACGCTCATAGCAGCAGCACCACGGTTTATCGGAGCGTTCTAGCCCGAGACCCTCACAGTCTGAATCCCAGTGCTGGTAAAACCACACACACACACACACACACATACACACATACACACGGCAGGCAATTGGGAGATGTCCAGAGTTTTTTTGGACTGACACTTGTACTACAACACCATGAGACATTCACAGGACAACACAGGGGTTTGTCGATGCACGTGAAGTTCCAGCGGATTCGAGTCACAGTTTATTTGGGGGTTCTGACTGGCAGTCGGCCACCTGCTGATCGGGGTAGACGAGGAAGCCGGTGAAGGTGATGTATTTGCCGTGGTTACTGTAGGCCCCATAGCCTTCGTGCTGGTAGCTGTAGAGCCAGATGTGGTCCCCTTCGGTCAGGGAGAGCATCACACTCTGACTCTGCATCTCCCTCCGTTTGGAACGGCTGTCATCGTAGACCATGGCCTGCACCTCGTCATCGTTCTTCATCAGCTTGACCGACATGGTCTTGTAAGGCAGCTTGCCGATGTTGAAGGAGAAGTAATAGGCCCCAGACACGCGGCAAGTGAAGACGCCCAGGGAGGTGTTGAAATCGCCACCGATGTTGACCAACTCGGTGTCAAAGGGCACGGCCTGCCTCTTGTACTTGTCTCCGTCCTCTCCCACCAGGCTCTGGCTCCGAGCAGCAGAGAAGGCCGACCGTGGATCTCGCTGCTTGCCCGACCTGGCGGCCAGCTGCTCCCGGCCTGGCGGGGGGGCCAGGCCTAGCTCCAGGCTGTTGCCTCCCTCTGTGCCGTGGTGCCAAGCCTTCTGTTGGCGTGGGGCTGCGGACTGCCCAGAGATGTCAGCTGTCTCGGAGGAAGACGAGGAGGAGGAGGAGGAGGAGGGAGTCTCGGGGTAGATGAGGTAGCCGTTGAAAGTAGTGTAGGGCCCTGCGTTGCTGTAGAGGGCATACTTGGGGTCACCGTGTAAGCGCAGCCAGACGGTATCACCGTGTTCCAGCTGCAGCATGGCACTCTGACTCCGCACTTTCCTCTCCTGCCGATGGTGCTCATCGTAGACAATGACCTGCACTTCCCTCCTGTTCTTCATCAGCATCACTGACAGGCTCTTCCTGGGAAACTTACCCACCGTGAAGGAGAAGTAATAGGCCCCAGGCACGCGGCAGGTGAACAGGCCGGTGCTGGGGTCGAAGTCGTGACCGATGTTCACGTAGACCCTGTCGAAGGTGACTGCCATGTGGGGCCCCCCCACCATGCTGCTGGTGCGGGCTGCAGAGAACGCCGACCTGCTCTCCGCCTCCACCGGCGAGGTCACCGCCTCCCGGAACATCACATGGCACAGCACGCCAACCAGCCACGCCATTCGTGCCAACATCCTGCCCTACAAAAAAACACAAACACGGTCAATTAGGCCTCTCCGACAGGACGGTGTGGTTGCCAGGGAATGAGGCCCTGCCCTGACATTCCCAACCTGGCCCCAGCTTGGCTAGACATGGTCAATTAGGCCCTCCGTCCAGGTGACATGGCTCCCAGGACACAGCCTGAAAGGTAGGCCCAGCACAGCATTAAAACAGCCCTCTCCCCTGGCCTCAGTTAGACATGGTCACTTAGGAGGGCGCAACTGCTAGCATGGAGTTTAAGAACTAGGCCCAGCTGGGACCTAAATACAACATGCACCCTGCCCCCCTCACCCTGGCTGCATCTCAGTTAGAAACAGTCAATTTGGCCAGGTTCCCAGCACACAGCCTGGGAGCTAGGCCCAACCCGGCATTAACAGTGCAGTCGCCCTGGCCCAGCTCAGGTAGACACGGTCAATCACAAAGCAGCAACTCACATAGCTCAGGAATGTGGGATATAGGTGGATTAGTGTTACTTCTGCAATTCCATTTTACAAAGGAGGTGAACTCACACCAGTGGGTAATTGTTTTAGTCAAGAGCTGAGTCAACAAGAATGGAAACGATGTAGAGGAAATGTAGAATTGTTTTTGTATTAGCTAAAATTGTAGGTCAGAATGAAATGTGCCAATGAACAATAGTAGGCACGGTGGGCAAATAGATAAGATGTTGTGAGAGGATGAAGTTAAGCTAGATACACCTGTACAAACAGTAGGTATAAACATCTGCTTCCCACTTTTACGAAAACACAGGAACAAACCCCAATTAAAAGGGTCATAGGGATCAGAACGGCCTCGGGAAAGGCACAGATGAAGGGGGTAGATAATGATGAAGAAAGAATAGGCCTAATAATGACCTATAGCAGGATAAGGTCAAACAGCCTTGTGAGACCAGAAATAAGCATTTTATCACAGACAAGGCCGGATAAGGCAAGAGGCAAACAGGGGTAATGGGGGCCGGTCTTAGGGAAGTGGATGATGTAAGCAGGGGAGGGAGCAGTGTAAAACAATAGACATCAAATCATATAAATGTTATGTATGAATTGAACCTGGTGTGTATGTCCTCTGCCTTTTTAGACACTGGACATCACACCCACTTGCAAGTGTGAAATAAATGACACTATTGATTCAGATCTTGTCTTGGACTGAAATTATTGAAGTGTGTGAGCTTTGTTTCTCACAGGAATGACACACGGAGGACTGGAGAAACTCAGCTGTTCTCCACAGCCTCCAGGCAGAGGTAGAAATACAATTAATGTTTCAGGGCGGTGACACAGAGTCACAACGGAACTGGGAAATGCGTGTGTTCATAAGATCAATACAAGGGAAGGGGGAATGACACAGTGAGACACCAAATAAAAAGTCAAAGGCTGTGACAATGGTAGTAAAGGAGTGATAGAGGTTTAAAGAGGTGATAATGAAAGTTGTGAGGACTGGTGCTGAGGGAGTGCTGCACTGTCGGAGGGTCAGTGCTGAGGGAGTGCTGCACTGTCGGAGGGTCAGTGCTGAGGGAGTGCTGCACTGTCGGAGGGTCAGTGCTGAGGGAGTGCTGCACTGTCGGAGGGTCAGTGCTGAGGGAGTGCTGCACTGTCGGAGGGTCAGTGCTGAGGGAGTGTTGCACTGTCGGAGGGTCAGTGCTGAGGGAGTGCTGCACTGTCGGAGGGTCAGTGCTGAGGGAGTGCTGCACTGTCGGAGGGTCAGTGCTGAGGCAGTGTTGCACTGTCAGAGGGTCAGTACTGAGGGAGTGCTGCACTGTCAGAGGGTCAGTACTGAGGGAGTGCTGCACTGTCGGAGGGTCAGTACTGAGGGAGTGCTGCACTGTCGGAGGGTCAGTACTGAGGGAGTGCTGCACTGTCGGAGGGTCAGTACTGAGGGAGTGCTGCACTGTCGGAGGGTCAGTACTGAGGGAGTGTTGCACTGTCAGAGGGTCAGTACTGAGGGAGTGTTGCACTGTCGGAGGGTCAGTGCTGAGGGAGTGCTGCACTGTCGGAGGGTCAGTGCTGAGGGAGTGCTGCACTGTCGGAGGGTCAGTGCTGAGGCAGTGTTGCACTGTCAGAGGGTCAGTACTGAGGGAGTGCTGCACTGTCAGAGGGTCAGTACTGAGGTAGTGTTGCACTGTCAGAGGGTCAGTACTGAGGGAGTGCTGCTCTGTCAGAGGGTCAGTAGTGAGGGAGTGCTGCACTGTCGGAGGGTCAGTACTGAGGGAGTGCTGCACTGTCGGAGGGTCAGTACTGAGGGAGTGTTGCACTGTCAGAGGGTCAGTACTGAGGCAGTGTTGCACTGTCGGAGGGTCAGTACTGAGGGAGTGCCGCACTGTCAGAGGGCCAGTGCTGAGGGAGTGCCGCACTGTCAGAGGGTCAGTGCTGAGGGAGTGCTGCACTGTCAGAGGGTCAGTGCTGAGGGA
This sequence comes from Chiloscyllium punctatum, assembly GCF_047496795.1. Taxonomy (NCBI): domain Eukaryota; kingdom Metazoa; phylum Chordata; class Chondrichthyes; order Orectolobiformes; family Hemiscylliidae; genus Chiloscyllium; species Chiloscyllium punctatum. The sequence continues at coordinate 18,460,777 of NC_092760.1, forward strand.
GTGCCGCACTGTCGGGGAGGTCAGTACTGAGGGAACACCGCACTGTCGGAGGGTCAGTGCTGAGGGAGTGCCGCACGGTCGGAGGGTCAGTGTTAAGGGAGTGCTCGCACTGTCAGAGGGTCAGTACTGAGGGAGTGCCGCAATGTCAGAGGGTCAGTGCTGAGGGAGAGTGCCGCACTGTCGGAGGGTCAGTGCTGAGGGAAGTGCCGCACTGTCAGA